>NC_091290.1:56015371-56278921 GCF_032444005.1 Ranitomeya imitator | reverse complement strand
TGATTGATGGGCACGAGCAGTGCATATGTTCCCCTGTTTTCACTCCCCTCCTTCCGCCTTCTTCTGACTGTGCGGCCTCATGGCCGCGGCATGCGATAAGGGATCAGCTGAGGCCGCCCAGTCTGAAGCAGGTGTAAGGACATGTGTGAGCGGCGAACATATTTACTGCACAAGGCCACGAATCCCAGCACCGCAGTGTGACTTTAGGAAAAGCCACTGTGGGTCTGGGATTTATGGCCATCGTTAACCGCACCGGCCAACATGAAATGAGGTCATGAGACGGCCTGCACTAACAGGGTATTGCCAAGGGATAACACAAGAGCGCAGACTCCTGTACAGCAAATAACAACGCTCAGGAATCTGCGCCCAGTACCTAGGTGCAAATTTTGACACCTGTGCTGCGTCTCGTTAAAAAGACAAGTCACGCCTCCACAACTGTTTGACAGTATAATGGGCTAAATAGTGTACGTGTTTAATTCAGCGTGTGCAAGGAGCAAAATTAAATAGAGCAACCTTTGACTTGTGCATCATTAATGCTGTTCAAGGTGTGGCTCTTGTACCTTGCAACACCTGAGGGGGGGGTTAAAGGTAACCTTTGAAATTGGTTCAACTAGGCTTCGGCCTACACTCTGCTCCTCTACTCCTCCTGCTGACCCTGGGCTCAAACACCGCTAGTTTTTGCCCGGAAATGCTAGCTGCACAGAGAAAAACACCAGCCAATGTGTTAGTGGGGTTCAGCACCGCCAGCTGTTCCCCTGCTGTGTAGTCGGCAACGTGTCCAGCACAAGCCACGCTGGCACAACAGAACAAAAGCTGCCACCAGTGCAGGCTTCGGCCTACACTTTGCTCCTCTCCTCCTCCTCCTGCTGACCCTGGGCTCTAACACCGCTAGTTTTTGCCCGGACATGCAATCTGCACAGAGAAAAACACCAGTCAATGTGTCAGTGGGGTTCAGCAACGCCAGCTGTTCCCCTGCTGTGTAGCTTGCAACGTGACCTGCAAACGCCACGCAGGCACATGAACTGAAATTGAAGGGAGCCTGCCCCCCACCCCCCCAGGTGTTTCTATGTATATCAGCCACCTTGTACAGCAGTACTGCTGCATTTGTACGAGGTGGCTGACTTTTTCCTCCTTGCCCACGTGGAACTCAACACGTACAAAATGTGTCTCATTAGAGACCATTACAATGTCCCTGAGGTGTGACTTTCCTTTGTAATGACACGCAGCACCCCCATTGTTAGCGCTGCCCGTCTCCTGACATCATTGGTTGGCTGGCTGTGCCTGTGCGTCCCCCCTGCCCGACACAACGCCCCCCGTTGTCTCATATATTTTGACTGCGAGGGTGTGATTGATGGGCACGAGCAGTGCATATGTTCCCCTGTTTTCACTCCCCTCCTTCCGCCTTCTTCTGACTGTGCGGCCTCATGGCCGCGGCATGCGATAAGGGATCAGCTGAGGCCGCCCAGTCTGAAGCAGGTGTAAGGACATGTGTGAGCGGCGAACATATTTACTGCACAAGGCCACGAATCCCAGCACCGCAGTGTGACTTTAGGAAAAGCCACTGTGGGTCTGGGATTTATGGCCATCGTTAACCGCACCGGCCAACATGAAATGAGGTCATGAGACGGCCTGCACTAACAGGGTATTGCCAAGGGATAACACAAGAGCGCAGACTCCTGTACAGCAAATAACAACGCTCAGGAATCTGCGCCCAGTACCTAGGTGCAAATTTTGACACCTGTGCTGCGTCTCGTTAAAAAGACAAGTCACGCCTCCACAACTGTTTGACAGTATAATGGGCTAAATAGTGTACGTGTTTAATTCAGCGTGTGCAAGGAGCAAAATTAAATAGAGCAACCTTTGACTTGTGCATCATTAATGCTGTTCAAGGTGTGGCTCTTGCACCTTGCAACACCTGAGGGGGGGGGTTAAAGGTAACCTTGGAAATTGGTTCAACTAGGCTTCGGCCTACACTCTGCTCCTCTACTCCTCCTGCTGACCCTGGGCTCAAACACCGCTAGTTTTTGCCCGGAAATGCTAGCTGCACAGAGAAAAACACCAGCCAATGTGTTAGTGGGGTTCAGCACCGCCAGCTGTTCCCCCGCTGTGTAGCCGGCATCGTGTCCAGCACAAGCCACGCTGGCACAACCGACCAAAAGCTGCCACCAGTGCAGGCTTCGGCCTACACTTTGCTCCTCTCCTCCTCCTCCTGCTGACCCTGGGCTCTAACACCGCTAGTTTTTGCCCGGACATGCAATCTGCACAGAGAAAAACACCAGTCAATGTGTCAGTGGGGTTCAGCAACGCCAGCTGTTCCCCTGCTGTGTAGCTTGCAACGTGACCTGCAAACGCCACGCAGGCACATGAACTGAAATTGAAGGGAGCCTGCCCCCCACCCCCCCAGGTGTTTCTATGTATAACAGCCACCTTGTACAGCAGTACTGCTGCATTTGTACGAGGTGGCTGACTTTTTCTCCTTGCCCACGTGGAACTCAACACGTACAAAATGTGTCTCATTAGAGACCATTACAATGTCCCTGAGGTGTGACTTTCCTTTGTAATGACACGCAGCACCACCCTTGTTAGCGCTGCCCGTCTTTTGACATCATTGGTTAGCTGGCTGCGCCTGTGCATCTCCCCTGCTCGAAACAACGCCCCTCGGTGTCTTATTTTTTTGGACAGCGAGGGTGTGATTGATGGGCATGTGCAGTGCATATGTTTGCCTGTGTTCACTCATCTCCTTCCGCCTTCTTCAGACTGGGTGTCCTCATGGCCTCGGCAGGCGATAAGGGATCAGATGAGGCCGTCCAGTCTGAAGCAGGTGTAAGGACATGTGTGAGCGGCAAACATATTTACTGCACCAGGGCACGAATCCCAGCACCGCAGTGTGATTTTTTAAAAACACACTGTGGGTCTGGGATTCATGTCCATCGCTAACCGCAACGGCCAACATGAAATGAGGTCATAAGACAGGAAGCGCTCACAGCGCATGGCCAAAGGATCACAAGAGCGCAGACTCCTGTACAGCAACTAACAACGCTCAGGAAGCTGCGCCCATGCAAAAAGGTGTTTTCGACACCTGTGCTGCTTTTCTTTAAAAAGACAAGTCACGCCTCCACTACTGTTAAACAGTATAATGGGCTAAATAGTCTACGTGTTGCATTCAGCTTGTGCAAGTAGACAAATTAATAGAGCAACCTTTTACTTGTGCAGCATTAATGCTGCAGAAGGAGTGGCTCTTGTTCTTTGTAACACCTGAGGGGGGGTTAAAGGTAACCTTTGAAATTGGTTCAACTAGGCTTCGGCCTACACTTTGCTCCTCTCCTCCTCCTCCTGCTGACCCTGGGCTCAAACACCGCTAGTTTTTGCCCGGAAATGCTAGCTGCACAGAGAAAAACACCAGCCAATGTGTTAGTGGGGTTCAGCAACGCCAGCTGTTCCCCCGCTGTGTAGCCGGCATCGTGTCCAGCACAAGCCACGCTGGCACAACCGACCAAAAGCTGCCACCAGTGCAGGCTTCGGCCTACACTTTGCTCCTCTCCTCCTCCTCCTGCTGACCCTGGGCTCAAACACCGCTAGTTTTTGCCCGGAAATGCTAGCTGCACAGAGAAAAACACCAGCCAATGTGTTAGTGGGGTTCAGCAACGCCAGCTGTTCCCCCGCTGTGTAGCCGGCATCGTGTCCAGCACAAGCCACGCTGGCACAACCGACCAAAAGCTGCCACCAGTGCAGGCTTCGGCCTACACTTTGCTCCTCTCCTCCTCCTCCTGCTGACCCTGGGCTCAAACACCGCTAGTTTTTGCCCGGAAATGCTAGCTGCACAGAGAAAAACACCAGCCAATGTGTTAGTGGGGTTCAGCACCGCCAGCTGTTCCCCTGCTGTGCAGCTTGCAACGTGACCTGCAAACGCCACGCAGGCACATGAACTGAAATTGAAGGGAGCCTGGCCCCCACCCCCAGGTGTTTCTATGTATAACAGCCACCTTGTACAGCAGTACTGCTGCATTTGTACAAGGTGGCTGATGTTTTCTCCTTGCCCACGTGGAACTCAACACGTACAAAATGTGTCTCTTTGAGACCATTCCACTGTCCCTGAGGTGTGACTTTCCTTTCTAATGATACGCAGCACCCCCCTTGGTAGCGCTTCCCGTCTTCTGACATCATTGGTTGGCTACTTGCGCCTGTTCGTCCGCCCTGCCTGAATAAAATGCTCCTCGTTGTCTTAATTATTTTGACTGCGAGGGTGTGATTGATGGGCACGAGCAGTGCATATCTTCGCCTGTCTTAACTCATCTCCTTCAGCCTTCTTCAGACTGTGCAGCCTCATGGCCGCGGCATGCAAGAAGGGATCAGCAGAGGCCGCCCAGTCTGAAGCAGGTGTAAGGACGTGTGTGAGCGGCCAAAATATTTACTGCTCAAGGCCACGAATCCCAGCACCGCAGTGTGGCTTTATGAAAAGACACTGTGGGTCTGGGATTTATGGCCATCGTTAACCGCACCGGCCAACATGAAATGATGTCATAAGATGGGCAGCGCTAACAGGGCATTGCCAAGGGATAACACAAGAGCGCAGACTCCTGTACAGCAAATAACAACGCTCAGGAAGCTGCTCCAAGCACCAAGGCGTTATTTTGGACACCTGTGCTGCGTCTCATCAAAAAACCAAGTCACGCATCCACTACAGTTTGACTGTAGAATGGGGTAAATTGTGTATGTCTTTCATTCAGCGTGTGCAAGTAGACAAATTAATAGAGCAACCTTTCACTTGTGCAGCATTAATACTGCACAAGGTGTGTCTCTTGTACTTTGTAACACCTGAGGGGGGGGTTAAAGGTTTCCTTTGAAATTGGTTCAACTAAGCTTCGGCCTACACTCTGCTCCTCTCCTCCTCCTCCTGCTTCAACACGGGCTCTAACATCGCTAGTTTTTGCCCGCAAGTGCTAGCTGCACAGAGAAAAACACACGCCATTGTGTTAGTGGGGTTCAGCAACGCCAGCTGTTCCCCCAGTGTGTAGCCGGCAAAGTGTCCTGCAAACGCAACGCAGACACAAAGCTGCCTCCAGTGCAGGCTTCGGCCTACACTCATCTCCCCCTGCTTACCCTTTGCTCCAACACCGCTAGTTGGGGCTCTAGGAAGACAATCTTTAATAGGCAAGGCAACGCATCCGGGTTCCAGCACCGCCAGCTGGTTCTCGGCAGTGTTTTTGTCACAGGTACTCCCTCGTGCCAAGCCTGGTTTCAGCACCGTCAGCTGTTTCCGGGTTGTGTCAAGCTCACTGAGACACCTATGCTTGCCTCGTCGTGGTGCGGTCGGGTTAGCCAACTCCAGGGTGCCTCCAGTTTAGGAGCTTCCTATGTGGGCTGCGTGAACTGGTAGTCAAGGCTGGTTCTGTAGTGCCAGTAGGCCCAGCTCCCCCTGTAGGACTGTTGGGGTTCGGTAACTGCGGCTGCCTCGCGGCCTAGCTGTTCTCTCCTCTCCTGTGGACCTTCGGGTCCACCACCTGGTTCCAGCACCGTCAGCTGGTTCCGGGCCGAGCCTTTGGCTTAGGTGCCTCCTCCTGGGTATCCGAGTTCCGCCAACGCCAGGCGGTCCTTGGTAGTGCTTTTAAGCGCGGGCACCTACAGCTTAGTAACCGGGTTCCAGCACCGTCAGCTGGTCCTCGGTCGTGCCATTGGCTCTTGCACACTGGGGCAACGCATCCGGGTTCCAGCACCGCCAGCTGGTTCTCGGCAGTGTTCTTGTCACAGGTACTCCCTCGTGCCAAGCCTGGTTTCAGCACCGTCAGCTGTTTCCGGGTTGTGTCAACTTCACTGAGACACCTATGCTTGCCTCGTCGTGGTGCGGTCGGGTTAGCCAACTCCAGGGTGCCTCCAGTTTAGGAGCTTCCTATGTGGGCTGCGTGAACTGGTAGTCAAGGCTGGTTCTGTAGTGCCAGTAGGCCCAGCTCCCCCTGTAGGACTGTTGGGGTTCGGTAACTGCGGCTGCCTCGCGGCCTAGCTGTTCTCTCCTCTCCTGTGGACCTTCGGGTCCACCACCTGGTTCCAGCACCGTCAGCTGGTTCCGGGCCGAGCCTTTGGCTTAGGTGCCTCCTCCTGGGTATCCGAGTTCCGCCAACGCCAGGCGGTCCTTGGTAGTGCTTTTAAGCGCGGGCACCTACAGCTTAGTAACCGGGTTCCAGCACCGTCAGCTGGTCCTCGGTCGTGCCATTGGCTCTTGCACACTGGGGCAACGCATCCGGGTTCCAGCACCGCCAGCTGGTTCTCGGCAGTGTTCTTGTCACAGGTACTCCCTCGTGCCAAGCCTGGTTTCAGCACCGTCAGCTGTTTCCGGGTTGTGTCAACTTCACTGAGACGCCTATGCTTGCCCCGTCGTGGGGCGGTCGAGTTAGCCAACTCCAGGGTGCCTCCAGTTTAGGAGCTTCCTATGTGGGCTGCGTGAACTGGTAGTCAAGGCTGGTTCTGTAGTGCCAGTAGGCCCAGCTCCCCCTGTAGGACTGTTGGGGTTCGGTAACTGCGGCTGCCTCGCGGCCTAGCTGTTCTCTCCTCTCCTGTGGGCCTTCGGGTCCACCACCTGGTTCCAGCACCGTCAGCTGGTTCCGGGCCGAGCCTTTGGCTTAGGTGCCTCCTCCTGGGTATCCGAGTTCCGCCAACGCCAGGCGGTCCTTGGTAGTGCTTTTAAGCGCGGGCACCTACAGCTTAGTAACCGGGTTCCAGCACCGTCAGCTGGTCCTCGGTCGTGCCATTGGCTCTTGCACACTGGGGCAACGCATCCGGGTTCCAGCACCGCCAGCTGGTTCTCGGCAGTGTTCTTGTCACAGGTACTCCCTCGTGCCAAGCCTGGTTTCAGCACCGTCAGCTGTTTCCGGGTTGTGTCAACTTCACTGAGACGCCTATGCTTGCCCCGTCGTGGGGCGGTCGAGTTAGCCAACTCCAGGGTGCCTCCAGTTTAGGAGCTTCCTATGTGGGCTGCGTGAACTGGTAGTCAAGGCTGGTTCTGTAGTGCCAGTAGGCCCAGCTCCCCCTGTAGGACTGTTGGGGTTCGGTAACTGCGGCTGCCTCGCGGCCTAGCTGTTCTCTCCTCTCCTGTGGGCCTTGGGGTCCACCACCTGGTTCCAGCACCGTCAGCTGGTTCCGGGCCGAGCCTTTGGCTAAGGTGCCTCCTCCTGGGTATCCGAGTTCCGCCAACGCCAGGCGGTCCTTGGTAGTGCTTTTAAGCGCGGGCACCTACAGCTTAGTAACCGGGTTCCAGCACCGTCAGCTGGTCCTCGGTCGTGCCATTGGCTCTTGCACACTGGGGCAACGCATCCGGGTTCCAGCACCGCCAGCTGGTTCTCGGCAGTGTTCTTGTCACAGGTACTCCCTCGTGCCAAGCCTGGTTTCAGCACCGTCAGCTGTTTCCGGGTTGTGTCAACTTCACTGAGACACCTATGCTTGCCTCGTCGTGGTGCGGTCGGGTTAGCCAACTCCAGGGTGCCTCCAGTTTAGGAGCTTCCTATGTGGGCTGCGTGAACTGGTAGTCAAGGCTGGTTCTGTAGTGCCAGTAGGCCCAGCTCCCCCTGTAGGACTGTTGGGGTTCGGTAACTGCGGCTGCCTCGCGGCCTAGCTGTTCTCTCCTCTCCTGTGGACCTTCGGGTCCACCACCTGGTTCCAGCACCGTCAGCTGGTTCCGGGCCGAGCCTTTGGCTTAGGTGCCTCCTCCTGGGTATCCGAGTTCCGCCAACGCCAGGCGGTCCTTGGTAGTGCTTTTAAGCGCGGGCACCTACAGCTTAGTAACCGGGTTCCAGCACCGTCAGCTGGTCCTCGGTCGTGCCATTGGCTCTTGCACACTGGGGCAACGCATCCGGGTTCCAGCACCGCCAGCTGGTTCTCGGCAGTGTTCTTGTCACAGGTACTCCCTCGTGCCAAGCCTGGTTTCAGCACCGTCAGCTGTTTCCGGGTTGTGTCAACTTCACTGAGACACCTATGCTTGCCTCGTCGTGGTGCGGTCGGGTTAGCCAACTCCAGGGTGCCTCCAGTTTAGGAGCTTCCTATGTGGGCTGCGTGAACTGGTAGTCAAGGCTGGTTCTGTAGTGCCAGTAGGCCCAGCTCCCCCTGTAGGACTGTTGGGGTTCGGTAACTGCGGCTGCCTCGCGGCCTAGCTGTTCTCTCCTCTCCTGTGGACCTTCGGGTCCACCACCTGGTTCCAGCACCGTCAGCTGGTTCCGGGCCGAGCCTTTGGCTTAGGTGCCTCCTCCTGGGTATCCGAGTTCCGCCAACGCCAGGCGGTCCTTGGTAGTGCTTTTAAGCGCGGGCACCTACAGCTTAGTAACCGGGTTCCAGCACCGTCAGCTGGTCCTCGGTCGTGCCATTGGCTCTTGCACACTGGGGCAACGCATCCGGGTTCCAGCACCGCCAGCTGGTTCTCGGCAGTGTTCTTGTCACAGGTACTCCCTCGTGCCAAGCCTGGTTTCAGCACCGTCAGCTGTTTCCGGGTTGTGTCAACTTCACTGAGACACCTATGCTTGCCTCGTCGTGGTGCGGTCGGGTTAGCCAACTCCAGGGTGCCTCCAGTTTAGGAGCTTCCTATGTGGGCTGCGTGAACTGGTAGTCAAGGCTGGTTCTGTAGTGCCAGTAGGCCCAGCTCCCCCTGTAGGACTGTTGGGGTTCGGTAACTGCGGCTGCCTCGCGGCCTAGCTGTTCTCTCCTCTCCTGTGGACCTTCGGGTCCACCACCTGGTTCCAGCACCGTCAGCTGGTTCCGGGCCGAGCCTTTGGCTTAGGTGCCTCCTCCTGGGTATCCGAGTTCCGCCAACGCCAGGCGGTCCTTGGTAGTGCTTTTAAGCGCGGGCACCTACAGCTTAGTAACCGGGTTCCAGCACCGTCAGCTGGTCCTCGGTCGTGCCATTGGCTCTTGCACACTGGGGCAACGCATCCGGGTTCCAGCACCGCCAGCTGGTTCTCGGCAGTGTTCTTGTCACAGGTACTCCCTCGTGCCAAGCCTGGTTTCAGCACCGTCAGCTGTTTCCGGGTTGTGTCAACTTCACTGAGACGCCTATGCTTGCCCCGTCGTGGGGCGGTCGAGTTAGCCAACTCCAGGGTGCCTCCAGTTTAGGAGCTTCCTATGTGGGCTGCGTGAACTGGTAGTCAAGGCTGGTTCTGTAGTGCCAGTAGGCCCAGCTCCCCCTGTAGGACTGTTGGGGTTCGGTAACTGCGGCTGCCTCGCGGCCTAGCTGTTCTCTCCTCTCCTGTGGGCCTTGGGGTCCACCACCTGGTTCCAGCACCGTCAGCTGGTTCCGGGCCGAGCCTTTGGCTAAGGTGCCTCCTCCTGGGTATCCGAGTTCCGCCAACGCCAGGCGGTCCTTGGTAGTGCTTTTAAGCGCGGGCACCTACAGCTTAGTAACCGGGTTCCAGCACCGTCAGCTGGTCCTCGGTCGTGCCATTGGCTCTTGCACACTGGGGCAACGCATCCGGGTTCCAGCACCGCCAGCTGGTTCTCGGCAGTGTTCTTGTCACAGGTACTCCCTCGTGCCAAGCCTGGTTTCAGCACCGTCAGCTGTTTCCGGGTTGTGTCAACTTCACTGAGACACCTATGCTTGCCTCGTCGTGGTGCGGTCGGGTTAGCCAACTCCAGGGTGCCTCCAGTTTAGGAGCTTCCTATGTGGGCTGCGTGAACTGGTAGTCAAGGCTGGTTCTGTAGTGCCAGTAGGCCCAGCTCCCCCTGTAGGACTGTTGGGGTTCGGTAACTGCGGCTGCCTCGCGGCCTAGCTGTTCTCTCCTCTCCTGTGGACCTTCGGGTCCACCACCTGGTTCCAGCACCGTCAGCTGGTTCCGGGCCGAGCCTTTGGCTTAGGTGCCTCCTCCTGGGTATCCGAGTTCCGCCAACGCC
Source organism: Ranitomeya imitator (assembly GCF_032444005.1). Lineage (NCBI taxonomy): Eukaryota > Metazoa > Chordata > Amphibia > Anura > Dendrobatidae > Ranitomeya > Ranitomeya imitator. The sequence goes on along the minus strand of NC_091290.1, from coordinate 56,269,057 downwards.
AGGCGGTCCTTGGTAGTGCTTTTAAGCGCGGGCACCTACAGCTTAGTAACCGGGTTCCAGCACCGTCAGCTGGTCCTCGGTCGTGCCATTGGCTCTTGCACACTGGGGCAACGCATCCGGGTTCCAGCACCGCCAGCTGGTTCTCGGCAGTGTTCTTGTCACAGGTACTCCCTCGTGCCAAGCCTGGTTTCAGCACCGTCAGCTGTTTCCGGGTTGTGTCAACTTCACTGAGACACCTATGCTTGCCTCGTCGTGGTGCGGTCGGGTTAGCCAACTCCAGGGTGCCTCCAGTTTAGGAGCTTCCTATGTGGGCTGCGTGAACTGGTAGTCAAGGCTGGTTCTGTAGTGCCAGTAGGCCCAGCTCCCCCTGTAGGACTGTTGGGGTTCGGTAACTGCGGCTGCCTCGCGGCCTAGCTGTTCTCTCCTCTCCTGTGGACCTTCGGGTCCACCACCTGGTTCCAGCACCGTCAGCTGGTTCCGGGCCGAGCCTTTGGCTTAGGTGCCTCCTCCTGGGTATCCGAGTTCCGCCAACGCCAGGCGGTCCTTGGTAGTGCTTTTAAGCGCGGGCACCTACAGCTTAGTAACCGGGTTCCAGCACCGTCAGCTGGTCCTCGGTCGTGCCATTGGCTCTTGCACACTGGGGCAACGCATCCGGGTTCCAGCACCGCCAGCTGGTTCTCGGCAGTGTTCTTGTCACAGGTACTCCCTCGTGCCAAGCCTGGTTTCAGCACCGTCAGCTGTTTCCGGGTTGTGTCAACTTCACTGAGACACCTATGCTTGCCTCGTCGTGGTGCGGTCGGGTTAGCCAACTCCAGGGTGCCTCCAGTTTAGGAGCTTCCTATGTGGGCTGCGTGAACTGGTAGTCAAGGCTGGTTCTGTAGTGCCAGTAGGCCCAGCTCCCCCTGTAGGACTGTTGGGGTTCGGTAACTGCGGCTGCCTCGCGGCCTAGCTGTTCTCTCCTCTCCTGTGGACCTTCGGGTCCACCACCTGGTTCCAGCACCGTCAGCTGGTTCCGGGCCGAGCCTTTGGCTTAGGTGCCTCCTCCTGGGTATCCGAGTTCCGCCAACGCCAGGCGGTCCTTGGTAGTGCTTTTAAGCGCGGGCACCTACAGCTTAGTAACCGGGTTCCAGCACCGTCAGCTGGTCCTCGGTCGTGCCATTGGCTCTTGCACACTGGGGCAACGCATCCGGGTTCCAGCACCGCCAGCTGGTTCTCGGCAGTGTTCTTGTCACAGGTACTCCCTCGTGCCAAGCCTGGTTTCAGCACCGTCAGCTGTTTCCGGGTTGTGTCAACTTCACTGAGACACCTATGCTTGCCTCGTCGTGGTGCGGTCGGGTTAGCCAACTCCAGGGTGCCTCCAGTTTAGGAGCTTCCTATGTGGGCTGCGTGAACTGGTAGTCAAGGCTGGTTCTGTAGTGCCAGTAGGCCCAGCTCCCCCTGTAGGACTGTTGGGGTTCGGTAACTGCGGCTGCCTCGCGGCCTAGCTGTTCTCTCCTCTCCTGTGGGCCTTGGGGTCCACCACCTGGTTCCAGCACCGTCAGCTGGTTCCGGGCCGAGCCTTTGGCTAAGGTGCCTCCTCCTGGGTATCCGAGTTCCGCCAACGCCAGGCGGTCCTTGGTAGTGCTTTTAAGCGCGGGCACCTACAGCTTAGTAACCGGGTTCCAGCACCGTCAGCTGGTCCTCGGTCGTGCCATTGGCTCTTGCACACTGGGGCAACGCATCCGGGTTCCAGCACCGCCAGCTGGTTCTCGGCAGTGTTCTTGTCACAGGTACTCCCTCGTGCCAAGCCTGGTTTCAGCACCGTCAGCTGTTTCCGGGTTGTGTCAACTTCACTGAGACACCTATGCTTGCCTCGTCGTGGTGCGGTCGGGTTAGCCAACTCCAGGGTGCCTCCAGTTTAGGAGCTTCCTATGTGGGCTGCGTGAACTGGTAGTCAAGGCTGGTTCTGTAGTGCCAGTAGGCCCAGCTCCCCCTGTAGGACTGTTGGGGTTCGGTAACTGCGGCTGCCTCGCGGCCTAGCTGTTCTCTCCTCTCCTGTGGACCTTCGGGTCCACCACCTGGTTCCAGCACCGTCAGCTGGTTCCGGGCCGAGCCTTTGGCTTAGGTGCCTCCTCCTGGGTATCCGAGTTCCGCCAACGCCAGGCGGTCCTTGGTAGTGCTTTTAAGCGCGGGCACCTACAGCTTAGTAACCGGGTTCCAGCACCGTCAGCTGGTCCTCGGTCGTGCCATTGGCTCTTGCACACTGGGGCAACGCATCCGGGTTCCAGCACCGCCAGCTGGTTCTCGGCAGTGTTCTTGTCACAGGTACTCCCTCGTGCCAAGCCTGGTTTCAGCACCGTCAGCTGTTTCCGGGTTGTGTCAACTTCACTGAGACACCTATGCTTGCCTCGTCGTGGTGCGGTCGGGTTAGCCAACTCCAGGGTGCCTCCAGTTTAGGAGCTTCCTATGTGGGCTGCGTGAACTGGTAGTCAAGGCTGGTTCTGTAGTGCCAGTAGGCCCAGCTCCCCCTGTAGGACTGTTGGGGTTCGGTAACTGCGGCTGCCTCGCGGCCTAGCTGTTCTCTCCTCTCCTGTGGACCTTCGGGTCCACCACCTGGTTCCAGCACCGTCAGCTGGTTCCGGGCCGAGCCTTTGGCTTAGGTGCCTCCTCCTGGGTATCCGAGTTCCGCCAACGCCAGGCGGTCCTTGGTAGTGCTTTTAAGCGCGGGCACCTACAGCTTAGTAACCGGGTTCCAGCACCGTCAGCTGGTCCTCGGTCGTGCCATTGGCTCTTGCACACTGGGGCAACGCATCCGGGTTCCAGCACCGCCAGCTGGTTCTCGGCAGTGTTCTTGTCACAGGTACTCCCTCGTGCCAAGCCTGGTTTCAGCACCGTCAGCTGTTTCCGGGTTGTGTCAACTTCACTGAGACACCTATGCTTGCCTCGTCGTGGTGCGGTCGGGTTAGCCAACTCCAGGGTGCCTCCAGTTTAGGAGCTTCCTATGTGGGCTGCGTGAACTGGTAGTCAAGGCTGGTTCTGTAGTGCCAGTAGGCCCAGCTCCCCCTGTAGGACTGTTGGGGTTCGGTAACTGCGGCTGCCTCGCGGCCTAGCTGTTCTCTCCTCTCCTGTGGACCTTCGGGTCCACCACCTGGTTCCAGCACCGTCAGCTGGTTCCGGGCCGAGCCTTTGGCTTAGGTGCCTCCTCCTGGGTATCCGAGTTCCGCCAACGCCAGGCGGTCCTTGGTAGTGCTTTTAAGCGCGGGCACCTACAGCTTAGTAACCGGGTTCCAGCACCGTCAGCTGGTCCTCGGTCGTGCCATTGGCTCTTGCACACTGGGGCAACGCATCCGGGTTCCAGCACCGCCAGCTGGTTCTCGGCAGTGTTTTTGTCACAGGTACTCCCTCGTGCCAAGCCTGGTTTCAGCACCGTCAGCTGTTTCCGGGTTGTGTCAAGCTCACTGAGACACCTATGCTTGCCTCGTCGTGGTGCGGTCGGGTTAGCCAACTCCAGGGTGCCTCCAGTTTAGGAGCTTCCTATGTGGGCTGCGTGAACTGGTAGTCAAGGCTGGTTCTGTAGTGCCAGTAGGCCCAGCTCCCCCTGTAGGACTGTTGGGGTTCGGTAACTGCGGCTGCCTCGCGGCCTAGCTGTTCTCTCCTCTCCTGTGGGCCTTCGGGTCCACCACCTGGTTCCAGCACCGTCAGCTGGTTCTCGGCAGTGTCTTTTGCTCTTGTACCTTCTGCTCCCCATCCTGGTTCCAGTACCGTCAGCTGGTTCCGGGCAGAGCCTTTGGCTTAGGTGCCTCCTTCTGGGTATCCAAGTTCCACCAACGTCAGGTGGTCCTTGGTAGTGCTTTCAGGCACGGGTACCTCCTGCTTAGTAACCGGGTTCCAGTAACGTCAGCTGGTCCTCGGTAGTTCCATTGGCTCTTGGACCTTCGGCTACCCATCCGGGTTCCAGTACCGTCAGCTGGTTCTCGGCAGTGTCTTTTGCTCTTGTACCTTCTGCTCCCCATCCTGGTTCCAGTAACGTCAGCTGGTTCCGGGCAGAGCCTTTGGCTTAGGTGCCTCCTTCTGGGTATCCGAGTTCCGTCAACGTCAGGCGGTCCTTGGTAGTGCTTTTTAGCACGGGTACCTCCTGCTTAGTAACCGGGTTCCAGTAACGTCAGCTGGTCCTCGGTAGTTCCATAGGCTCTTGAACCTTCGGGTAGCCATCCGAGTTCCAGTTCCATCAGCTGGTTCTTGGCATTTTCTCAGCCTTCTTGTACCTTCTGCTACATTTCCAAGTTGAAGACCCTAACGTCGACGACCCGGAAGACCACCACGATGACGACGACACGGAAGACCACCCCGATGACGACGACGACGACGGCGGAGATGACGACACTGGAGACGACGACCCTGGAGACGACAACATGGAAGACCGAGAAGCAGAAGAACAAGAGGCTGCAGAACAAAGAGCAGAAGAACATTAAGCATAAGACTTAATATCAGAGCAAAAGATATTATCTAAATTATATGCAGAAGAAGACTAAGCAGTGTATGGGGGTGAGTCCGTTCCTCCTCGTGGTGCCCCTGGATAAAGCCTGATGCTGCAGGCCAAACTGAACGCGGACAAATGTAACTTTTGTGACTGGCAGAACGGAAGGTGTAATCTTCAAACTTTTATAGATAACAACTACGGGAATGCCTGTCACAAATGAGAATATGATGAAGAAGTAGAATAGGAAGAATAATAACAGTGGAATAAAAAGAATATGTAGAATAAGAAGAATAATAATAGTTGAATAAAATGAATATGAAGAATGTAATAAAAAAAAAAAAATAGGTAGAAGATGAAGAAGAAGATGAATAAGGTGAAGAAGTTGATGTCAAAGATGCTGATGATGATGAAGATGAAAGTGTGGGAAAAGAAAAAAAAAAAGAAAAAAAAGAAGGGGAAGGGCGTGGAATAGTGAAACATCAATATCTGACAAAATAAAAAAAAAATTTACATAGTCAATATCTTTGTCACTCCGAACGTCTTAAAAAAAAACAAAAAACATGCTATTCTATTTGATTGGGATAAACCTCTATGACTTTAATGTCTCCGCCACCTCCCCAAATACATCCGGCATTATTCTTAGTTGTTTTCCTTCATGTAGAATGAACCTACAAGGAAAGAAAGGGTTTATTTTAATTCCGATATTTTGGTCCCATTGACTTGCATTGGGATCGGGTATCGGTATCGGCGATATCCGATATTTTTTGAATATCGGCCGATCCAAACCGATACCGATACTTTCCGATATCGGAAGGTATCGCTCAACACTAGTCACGGCTGAATCCATGAAAAATACGTCAAACACGAACGTCCAAATTCTAAACATAATAAGGAGTATAGCTTCATGCAGGGCCGGACTGGCAATTCTGGCAAATACCAGATGGGCCTGTCTGGTCATGGGCTGCCTTGTCTGCTACGTTGTTAACAGAATCAGTGTTCTCAAGACACCCATAATGTTAAGAGTTGTGATGGAGCACACTTACCCCAGTGACTCCGTCACTTACCCCAGCAGGCCACGGAAATCATTAGAAATATTGGTCTTGTAGTAAATCTTCCTTTCCTCCATCCAGGCTAATATTAGTAATATATTCCCATCTGGTGCTTGGGGACGGGGACAGCATTAGCCTGCGTGATTTCAAATGCCAGGGCTGAATTTCAGCCCCAGTCCGTACCTGGCTTCATGGTACAATGTCTGAAAGATCATGGCACAACTTTACTTTTCTGTTGAATTCCTATGGAAACTGAAGTATACTAAGGTACTGCAGGACCCTTCTTTGTTTTTTTTTTTGTATGACTCTGAAGTTGTTAATAGTCATAATGAATAATATGCAAATGTAGGTCAATTAGTTTAAGTGTCAACTTTTTTTAATTGGATATTGGTTGCTTTTAACCCCTTTACCCCCAAGGGTGGTTTGCACGTTAATGACCGGGCCAATTTTTAAATTTCTGACCACTGTCCCTTTATGAGGTTATAACTCTGGAACGCTTCAACGGATCCTGGTGATTCTGACATTGTTTTCTCGTGACATCTTATACTTCATGAAAGTGGTAAAATTTCTTTGATATTACCTGCGTTTATTTGTGAAAAAAACAAATTTGGCAAAAATTTTGAAAATTTCGCAATTTTCCAACTTTGAATTTTTATGCCCTTAAATCACAGAGATATGGAGTGCCCCCAGACACAGGGCCACAAGTTCTCGGTACCGGGCCTCTCTGGTTCGGTACTGAGGCTGTCACGGTGGCTAGACCCGGTCCGCGACCCTGCTAAGGGGCGTCCAATAAAGGTGGTACAGTCTGTCAGGGGTTCGTAACGCCACCTGTGGTGTTCGGTCAGGGTGACCGACGCTGCTGTGGGGTCCGCTGGGGTGATGGAATGGCAGCTGGATGGTATACCTTCCCACAGGTGAAGTATGTCCCCTGGGCTTCCCAGTAAGGTGGATGGTGATGGTGTGAGGTGCAGTCAATAACGAGGACACAGGGTTGCAGTCTCTTTACCTCTTTACTGAAGACTTCAGGATCCTCAATCCAGAGCACGTTTAACAGGGCTATCTGAGACCAGTCGGTCCGATGGGCAATTCCAGAGTTTCCTTCGCAGATGGAAATCGTTGCCTACCACTAGCGCCTGTGTGTTGTAGTCCTACCCTGCTGAGCATTCGGAATAGTCCTCACAACTGCTGTTCTTGTTTGTGGTTCTCTACAGCTCTCTCTCTCTTTAGTTCCAGATGTTGCTAGTTTCTCGTCCCCCAGATATGTTATGGCTAGGACGCACCCGTATGACGGGAAGGCCTGGAGGTCTTCCGGGACACTAGAGACGCCCCTCTCCCACTGTTGCCCCCTATGTCTTCGTAGGAAATTTAAGGTAGACAGCCAACCTATAATTAACTGTCCTGCGGAGTTCGAAGTAAGGCCTAGAGTCAGTTACTCCCGCGGTGTTCTGGCCACCGGCTACGCGCCTCAGTAGGATGTTGCCTCGGTCTCATGGCACGACTCCTACTGGTTCTCCTTTGTGCTTGATCTCGTTTACACTGTTCCGCAATATCCTTCCCTTCGTGTCTCTTTCTTAGGATACCGCCGCAAGGTAGTGCAGGCGCGGTTCCGTTACGTTCTGTTCTGTTCGCTAGGCACCTGCCAGGTTCCCACGCCTGACAGGGACCCCCCTGTGTCTTCTCCCTGCAACACCCCCTGCCACGGGATGTTGCCTGAACCCAACCCAGTCAGCTTCTGACTAACTTCCTCCCCAACCCCTAGTTTTACCAGTGTGAGGAGTGGCCCAATAAATAAAGCCTTTTGCTCCCCCTAGTGGCCGGAGTGTGAAGTGTAATGTGTTCTGGTGATACCTGGTCAGGAGAACTCCTTTAGTGCCATCGGACGTACCATCACTCCCCTTAGTGGCAGAGTGTCATACTGCAATGACCAGATGTCTGGGGCGCTGCAGATATGTCACACAAAATACTTAATAAGTAACATTTCCCACATGTCTACTTTATATCAGCACAATTTTGGAAACACATTTTTTTTGTTAGGGAGTTATAAGGGTTAAAAGTTGACCAGCAATTTCTCATTTTTACAACACCATTTTTTAGGGACAACATCACATTTGAAGTCATTTTGAGGGGTCTATATGATAGAAAATACCCAAGTGTGACACCATTCTAAAAACTGCACCCCTCAAGGTGCTCAAATCCACATTCAAGAAGTTTATTAACCCTTCAGGTGTTTCACAGGAATTTTTGGAATGTTTAAAACAAAATGAACACTTAATTTTTTTTCACAAAAATTTACTTCAGCTCCAATTTGTTTTATTTTACCAAGGGCATCAGGAGAAAATGGACCCCAAAAGTTGTTGTACAATTTGTCCTGAGTACCCCGATACCCCATATGTGGGGGTAAACCACTGTTTGGGCGCACGGCAGAGCTCGGAAAGGAAGAAGCGCCATTTGACATTTCAATGCAAAATTGGCTGGAATTGCGATGGGACGCCATGTTGCGTTTAGAGAGCCACTGATGTGCCTAAACATTGAAACTCCCCACAAGTGACACAATTTTGGAAAGTAGACCCCTTAAGGATCTTATCTAGATGTGTTGTGAGAGCTTTGAACCCCCAAGTGTTTCACTACAGTTTATAACGCAGAGCTGTGAAAATAAAAATTCTTTTTTTTTCCACAAAAATTATTTTTTAGCCCCAGTTTTGTATTTTCCTAAGGGTATCAGGAGAAATTGGACCCCAACGTTGTTGTGCAATTTATCCTGAGTACGCTGATATGGGGATATGTGGGGGGTAACCACCGTTTGGGTGCATGACAGAGCTCAGAAGGGAAGGAGCACCATTTGGAATGCAGACTTAGATGGATTGGTCTGCAGGCGTCATGTTGCATTTGCAGAGCCCCTGATGTACCTAAACAGTAAAGCCCCCCACAAGTGACCCCATATTGGAAACTAGACCCCCCAAGGAACTTATCTAGATGTGTTGTGAGAACTTTCACTACAGTTTATAACGCAGAGCCGTGAAAACAAAAAATCATTTTTTTCCCACAAATGTTTTTTTAGCCCCCCAAAATTTTTATTTTCCCAAAGGATATCAAGAGAAATTGGACCCCAGAAGTTGTTGTCCAATTTATCCTGAGTACGCTGATACCCCTATGTTGGGGTAAACCCCTGTTTTGGCGCACGGGAGAGCTCGGAAGGGAAGGAGCACTGCTTTACTTTTTCAACGCAGAATTGGCTGGAATTGAGATCGGACACCATATCGCGTTTGGAGAGCCCTGATGTGCCTAAACAGTGGAAACCCCCAATTCTAACTGAAACCCTACCCCAAACACACCCTTATTCCCAACCACACCCCTAACCCCAACCCTAACCACACCCCTAACTCCAACACACCCCTAACCCTAGTCCCAACCATAACCCTAACCACACCTCTAACCCTGACACACCCCTAACCCTAATCCCAACCGTAAATGGTAAATGTAATCCAAACCCTAAACCTAGCCCCAACCCTAGCCCCTACCCTGAACCTAGCCCCAACCCTAGCCCTAACCCTAAACTTAACCCCAAACCTAGCCTCAACCATAAATCTAGTCCCAACCCTAGCCCCAACCCTAACCCTAGCGCCAACCCTAACCCCAACCCTAACCTTAGCCCTAACCCCAACCCTAACCCTAGCCCTAACCCAAATGGGAAAATGGAAATAAATACATGTTTTAATTTTTTTAATTTTTCCCTAACTAAGGGGCAGATGAAGGGGGGTTGGATTTACTTTTATAGCGGGTGTTTTCGTGGATTTTTATGATTGGCAGCCGTCACACACTAAAAGACGCTTTTTATTGCAAAAGAAAAAATTTTTTTGCGTTACCACATTTTGAGAGGTATAATTTTTCCATATTTTGGGCCACAGAGCCATGTGAGGTCTTGTTTTTTGCAGGACGAGTTGCTGTTTTTATTGGTACCATTGTCGGGCAGGTGACATTTTTTGATCGCTCCTTATTCCGATTTTTGTGAGGCAGAATGACCAAAAACCAGCTATTCATGAATTTTTTTTTTTTTTTTGGGGTGGGGGGGTGTTTATACCGTTCGGCGTTTAGTAAAATGGATAAAGCAGTTTTATTCTTTGGGTCAGTACGATTACAGCGACACCTCATTTATATCATTTTTTTATGTTTTGGCACTTTAATACGACAAAAACTATTTTATAGAAAAAATAATTATTTTGCATCGCTTTATTCTGAGGACTATAACTTTTTTATTTTTTCACTGATGATGCTGTGTGGTGGCTCGTTTTTTGTGGGAGAAGATGACGTTTTCAGCGGTACCATGGTTATTTATATCCGTCTTTTTGATCGCGTGTTATTCCACCTTTTGTTCGGCGGTATGATAACAAACCATTGGTTTTTGCCTCGTTTTTTTTTTTTTTAACGGTGTTCACTGAAGGGGTTAACTAGTGGGGCAGTTTTATAGGTCGGGTTGTTACGGACGCGGCGATACTAAATATGTGTACTTTTATTGTTTTTTTTATTTAGATAAAGGAATGTATTTATGGGAACAATATTTTTTTTTCTTTATTTAGGATTTTTTTTTTTACACATCTGAATATTTTTGTTTTACTTTATAACATTGCCCTGGGGGGGGGGGCATTATGTTATAAGGTCAGATCGCTGATCTGACACTTTGCACAGCACTGTGTTAGATCAGCGATCTGACATGCAGGGTTGCAGGCTTACCAGCACTTGCTCTAATTAGGCACTTGGTAAGCCACCTCCCTGCAGGACCCGGATGCAGCCCCGTGGCCATTTTGGATCCGGGGCCTGCAGGGAGGAGACGCTTGGTATAAGGTGAGCACATCGCCTTGTACCGATGGTCTTAGGGAAGCCCGCAGGGAGCCCCCTCCCTGCGCGATGCTTCCCTATGCCCCCGGAACACTGCGATCATGTTTGATTGCAGGGTGCCGGGGGTTAATGTGCCGGCCGGGGCAGCGCCCAAAGCAGATCTACTTGCTCTCAAATTATGTAGCAAAAACTTCTGACAGATTCCCTTTAAATGACAGCCTATGACATAGCATCCCCAGCCATTTACGATATCACTTTGGAACACAGTGAAGCTATAGTTATTTCTTTAGTATAACAAAAATTATTTTATTCTACAAAATGTCTGATATTTTCTATAATGATGTTATTTGCACCTTCTGAGTATAAAAGGGTTAAAGACTTTCATAGGAAGTCATTGCTGATAAATACGATGACTTGGCTTATGACTGGAAAGACAACGTCCTCTTCTGCCTAATGGAGTCACAGCCTCTGAATCTACATTTTATGCATCTACTATTATTAATTTATTTATTAACCGCTCTTGTCTTCTTGGTGACACGGCTCCCCAGCCTCCATGATTACTTCCATAAGTTGTGTAAAGTCTCCCTCAGTTAGACTTATGCCGGAGTCTTTTGGAGAAGGGAACTGAAATCCATTCTGTTCTTTGGTGCCTCCTTCACAGTTTACATCTGGCTGCCCATGAGAGATTTTGGAAGTTGCCCTCTGCAAATTTGGGGAGTTCATAGGAGAGAATGAAAAAATAGGATGTGATGTCTTGTGTCCTGGGGTATGAAGAGCATCGGGTGAAGCCAGAGATGGGTTTTCTTGCAGTAATGCAGATAAGCGGTGGCCTCGGAGTAACCTTCTAGGTATCTGTATAGGACTCTGCACAGGTTGGTCAGTTGTTTTCCCTGAGGAGGTACTCTCCACACTATCTACAAAGGCCTCCTCCTGTTCCTCCATACTTCCCAATGGCCACACAAAGCACTCTTTAGACCCAGGAGATACGCTGGTTGTCTCATCTGCAGTTTCATTAGATGTCCCTATCTTCTTGCTTCTATGTGTGTGACAAAGGTTCGGAGTTCCATGAGCAGGAAATCGAGGACAGTATGTTGGACCTCCATTAAGTGGTGTTTGAGGAGCGCTATAAAATCCCGACCTCTCATAGAAAGGGGTAGACATGAATACATTTAGATCACGTAGGGTCTCTCCACCCCTGTTTCCCACGTCTCGGTGTGTAAAGTGTGGGAGTCCTGGAGGTATGCCGCTCTGTCTTCTCATTAACAAGCTCTGTCGTGAGTTAGAACGAGGTGGACTTGGAGAATGAACTCCCAGTAGACGCCCAAGTGGTCCAATCAATGGGGTAGAGTGATTGGCCTCTTCATTCTCATTTATCTGCTCAAGAGGAGGAAACTCCAAATCCTCCTTTTGCAAACTGGAAGGTAAAAACGGAACAATAAATTGTCGTGTAAAATACTGAAAATCATAATACAACTTATTAAATTGTGTGGTTGTATTTCCGTAATGCCACAGTTCTGTGTTGGGCCAGTATACTATGCAATAAAATCTGTTTGATCTGATCACCCAAAATTTCATTAAAAAATGGTCTAGAGGGGAGGTCCTTTCAAAAAGGTATTCCAAACCGGCATTTATGATGGAGCTGACCAGACAAATGGGTCTAAGTAAATGGTGATCAGCATGGTATATGAGGAAACAGAAAAAGTAAACTAGATATAGGGGTAGTCATTTTTAGATGATTCCTTGCATGTTGGAAGGTTGCATGGTAGAATAGAAAGTTGGGGTAGTGAATAATTATAACATTTCTATTAAATGCCAGAACTTTGATTTGTATAATGGAGGAAATAACAGCTAGTAGTCGCTAAGAGTATGTTTATACCGTCTAGTGTGTGGAAAGATCAGTGCTAGAGTGTCATCTTATGGCCGCTGTTAAGATTGTTAGAATAGGAACCAGATTGTTTAGGAGGGTCACATTACTGATTGCTATAATTGTTAAGACTGGAAATTGGGAAAACATGACATTTCATAGATGGTGGTTAGGGCTCTTTCAGACAACTGTAGTGTTGATCCTAGTGCGACATATCACAACATAGGATCACACTCAGATCAATGGTAGTCAATGAGGCCATGCACATGTCCAATTTTTTCGCCTGACCGAGTAGTCCGGGGAAAAAGATCAAAGCGCACATGATTTGCCTCCAATAATCCAACTACATTTGCACACTCATGTCTATGGGTCTATGAAAAACATCTCGGATGACATCTGAGTGGGGTCCGATTTTCATGGACAGATTGGATGGAGAAGATGGACAAACTTTTTAGTTCTCCATATCTGAGAAAATTGGATCACATGCTGATCACACACTCATCAGAGTTTTATCAGAGTGTGATTAGCGTAATCAGCCTGGTTTTCTTGGATGGAAAACATATCGTTGTCTCCGTCATTTGAGTGGTGCAAAAAGATTTGGGCTGACATTTTCCATTGTTCAGTCCACTCCTCTATGGCAGCCGGACCAAGGCAACTCACATGATGACATTGCATGACCACGAGTGACTAGTAAATGCAAGATGTGCCCAAGATGCCAGGCTGAGGATACAGCCACAGAAGTGAAGACTGCCCAGTTTTGTCTGCCCAGGCAGAGCAGACTAGAGCCTAGTGCAATATACCCATATCAACATTGTTATGATGCCCAGCCCATCATGCGATCAGTATGGTCTACACTAGACACTAGATGTACGATTTCTATGTTGATAAGTTGCCTTTACATGTGTCCTAACTTAAAGGGTTTTTCCCATGAAGTTAATTTTAATCAATATAACCTGGACTAATAATCAATTCCACACTTGGATGTGTTTAAATAAAATGTTCCTGTGCTGAGACAATCTTATAAATGTGCCCCTCCTGTGTACTGTGTAATGGCTGTGTCTGACTGTGCAGGGACATAGTCTGATCATACCACAGCTCCTGGGCAGGGGAGGAAGCAAAAGAGTATACAGACATTACAGCACAGGAGGAAGCAAAATAGAGGATACACACAGGACAGCACAGGAGGAAGCAAAATAGAGGATACAGAGAGGACAGCACAGGAGGAAGCAAAAGAGAAGATACAGACAGGACAGCACAGGAGGAAGCAAAACAGAGGATACAGACAGGACAGCATGGGACCACAAATAATTGTTTATTTGACATAAAACTTTTTAAAAAATGCTTTAGGTTACTTTCACACTGGCGTTTTTTGCCAGACGTCGCAATTAGGGTTGAGCGAAACGGGTCGGCCACTTTCAGAAGTCGCCGACTTTTGGCAAAGTCGGGTTTCATGAAACCCGACCCGACCCCTGTGTGGGGTCGGCCATGAAGTCGGCGATCTTCTGAATGTGGTATCGGAATTCCGATCCCGATTTCCGATATGTTTGCAATATCGGAAATTGGTATCGGAATCCATATATAATGTAAAATAAAATACCTAATAGGTATATACTCACCCTCCGACGCGCCCTGCTTCTTTCCGGCAGCCTTCCTAAGAATCAGCGCTTGCAGGACCTTGCGTGATGTCGCGGTGACGTCGCGGCTTGTGATTGGTCGCGGCTTGTGATTGGTCGCGCAAGCGGTCACATGGGCGGCCGCGCGACCAATCACAAGCCGCGACGTCACCGCGACGTCACCGCAAGGTCCTGGAAGCGCTGATTCGAAGGAAGGAAGGTTCCCGGTTAGTACCAGGGCGCGTCAGAGGGTAAGTATAGCGATATTTTTTATTTTAATTCTTTATTTTACACTTAAATATGGATCCCAGGGCCTGAATGAGAGTTTCCGCTCCTTCAGACCCTGGGAACCATTGGAAACCCAATGCACTGCATTGGGTTTCGAGTTTCGGCAGACCCCGACCCCGACTTTTTTATAAGATCGGCCGATTTCACTCGACCCGACTTTTGAAAAAGTCGGGTTTCGTGAAACCCGACCCGATCCTATAAAAGTAAAGGTCGCTCAACCCTAGTCGCAATGCGTCGTTTATGGCAAAAAACGCATCCTGCAAAGTTGTTTGCAGGATGCGTTTTTGCCCCATAGATTAACATTAGCGACGCATTGCGACGGTTGCGCCGTGTTGTGGCGGACCGCCGGGAGCAAAAAACGTTAAATGTAACGTTTTTTGCTCCTGACGGACCGCTTTTTCCGACCGCGCATGCGCGGCCGGAACTCCGCCCCCACCTCCCCGCACCTCACAATGGGGCAGCGGATGCGCCAGAGAAATGCATCCGCTGCACCCGTTGTGCAGTGCATCAAACGCTAGCGTCAGAATCTCTGCCCGACGCATTGCGACGGGGAGATTCCGAAGCTAGTGTGAAAGTAGCCTTACCTCACAAAAAGAATAATCTGCAATCTCATGCTGTCCTGTCTGTATCCTCTCTTTTTCAGTACACAGTACGCAGCAGGGGCACATTTATAAGATTATCTCAGCACAGGAACATTATTTTTTGACACACCCAATTGTGGAAATGATTATTGTTCCAAAATTCTATTGATTACAATCAACTTTAAAATTAACTTTGGTCATGGGAAAACCCCTTTAATTTGTTACATGATTTATTGTCTAACCATCCAATGCTTTGATACATTGTTATTTATATTAACATACACTGGGCAGCATTGTGAACATTTTTATTACTTTAAGGCCTCTTTCACACTTCAGTCTTTTGGCGTCAGTCACTACCGACATAGTGACGGATTGACGGATCCGTCACAATTGTTGCGAAAACGGTTCTAACGGATCCGTTTTTTTGACGGATCCGTTACTTGGGGGTTGTCTGGGAGAAGTATCTACTTTTTGGAGCATGCGCAATTGAAAAAACGGATTGGGGCGACGGATCCGCCGAAAAAACGGTTGCGGCGGATCCGTCGCCCATAGGCGCCCATTCTATGGAATGGCGGACGCGACGGATCCGTCGCGATCCGCCATTTCGGCGTTGACAAAAAACGTTCCAATGTCCGTCTATTTTCAGAAAACGTCCGCCAAATGTCGACGGATCCGTCGCATGGCGGATGGAACGGACGACCATCCGTCACAATCCGTCACTAATGCAAGTCTATGGGAAAATAACGGATCCGTCAAAAAAAATGACGGATCCGTTATTTGAGGAAAATGGCGGTTTTAGACTGACGCCAAATAACTGAAGTGTGAAAGAGGCCTTATATGTACATGAGAATGGCATTGCTGACATGGGCAGATGGGCAAGGCATCTTAGGTGTTGCCAATTCCACATTTTGTGAGAAGCTAAGCAGTTGGAGGCAGTTTATAGGAAGTGACCTTATCTGAAAAAATTGCACCATGGGTATATGTTAGATTCTCAGTTTCGCCAACATCTTTCACAATCTTACAGTGTGTAAAGTTGAATTAACTTTAGGTTTTTAATTTTTGTGGCGTTATATCTTTACCTTATATCAAAAGCAGAACCCATGAATGATGGCCTCCGAGTCTCCACTGTAGACGCAGTGTACGGGGGCTGAGCGTCCGAATCATTCCAATATACATCTTTTTCCAGTGGAGGAACATTTTGGTGCATTTCATCTACTGCTAGCAGAGACACCTGACGGAGAACGTCGCAGTATCAAAATATTGTCACTTGACTGAATTAGCCATTTAGGAGGCACTATGACATTTTATAGGTTACAGGGTATATACTTCTATATATCCATCCATAAACATATACTTATTTTTTGTTTTTTCTACCAAAATTTTGTGCCATAACACAACATGTTCACCTGATCTATTTAAATTATTATATAAAATAGTATTCATTAAGTGAATCAGTAGGATCAATCCTCCTACGCCGTCTATATGGGCACACAGATTATAGGAAGCTCAATAAAATGACACCTTGATATCTGTCATCCGATGTCTTATTCCAGGGAAATCCACGTTTTCTTAATGTAAATGAGCTGTTAAGATCTATGGGCCGGACATAGATCTCCTTAAGAATCTGCCTCCAGAGATTATTATAAATAAAAGGGAGAGTTACCAGTGCGAGACATGTAGATCAGGAGAGCAAACGGTCAGTCATTACATGTCTCACACTGGTAACACCTCTTTTTTAAAAAAATGTTCTCTGGAGGGAGATTCTCAGGGAGATATATATTTCTTCACAGCTCAGTTACATAGTGTATAAGAAAGGCGTGGATTTCTCTGGAATAAGGCATCACATCACAGATATGAGGGTATGATGTTATTCAGCTTCCTGTAATCTGCATGCCCATATAGACGGCTTAGGGCTGATCCTACTGACAGATTCTCTTTAAGTACATGTTAACCATTGTCATGCTTCTGTAATTAGACTGCCGGCTTGATCTTTCCAGTTTCTCTTTAATTTTCAGCAGTCTTCAGACATTTAGTTTGCCAAAATAGGGTTTGTATAGCCCGTGTTCTCCTAATGGGAATGTAAACGACCTAAACTTGGGGGCATTCTGTGCATTGTATATGGTCAGTGGTCAGATTACTCATTTATGTTTTCTACCCAATGACTTTTACAATAGACTCATCTTAACTATTGTTACCTGGAAATTTCGGTCAATTAACCAATTGGTCTCAAAGTCGTCATCGTCTTGTCCAAAGGGGTTAATTAACTGCTCGGCCACCTGGAGGATATGCAAAGGTGATTATAGTCATGTAATACAGTAAGAAAAGTGAGATTTGTGAGGGCCATTTTCTATTTGCGGAACCAGTACAGACTACAAAACTACTCACCTTTAACCAGCCAGCATAGAAAAAGAATTGTAAAAGGGTAAACACTGGGACGTAGAGGTCTAGATCATGTCCAGGGTATCCCCTCTGGGGGTCCAGGAACTGACGGCCAATAAGGCAAGCCAGAAAAAAACTGTATACGGCCACTGTGACCACCTAAGGAGAAAAGAGAAAAAACAAGAATCGAATGAGTATGTAGATAAATTACAGGGAATCTGTTACCGGGTTTTTGCCATCTATTCTGAGAGCAGCAAAAAGTAGAAACAGAGACCTCCTTTCCAGCGATGTGTCACTTACTGGGCTGCTTGCTGTAGTTTTGATAAAGTCACAGTTTTATCAGCAGGAGATTATCACTAGAGGACTAGTAAACCTGCTGCCATGTAGTCCAAAGTAGTGCCCACCACTGACTGGCAGCTTTCTGCCTATGCACAGTGTACACAAAAATCTGCCAATCAGTGGTGTGGGTGGGGTTATACAGAGCTCAGCATTTAGAGATCTGCTAGATCTGCAACAGATAAAACAGAGATTTTATCAAAACTACAGCAAGCAGTTCAGCAAGGGACACATCATTGGAATCAGGATCTTTGCCTCTATGTTATGCTGCTCTCAGATGGGGGAGCAAAAAACTGTAGACATATTGCTTTTAAAGGGTTAGTTATATGATTAGAAAATTATGGTTGGTTACTTCCAGAAATAGTTCAGTTTTCCAGAACGTCCCTCCTGACAGCACCACCAGGAGGTTGTCCTTCTTATCCTTGATAGGGACAGGAAACACAGAAGAGGTTAAATTGCCCCTCCCCACCTCCACCCCTCAGTGTTTTCCCTGTCCCTATCAGTTACAGATGCAGAGGAGCGTTGGCGCGGTTTACCGTGACGAAGATTCCAATAGCCGGTTGAGCAGGGCTCCCGGAACCACTTCATCCCTCTCCTGAGGGCTCTGAACAGCAGGGGATTGTTAACTCAGGCTGACTCCGCAGGATCGCGCTGACACCGAGGGAGGTCCCTCAGCGCGTGTTGAGCTTTGTGTTCCCATCTTCGGCGCACCCCTCTCCAGAGGGCTCTGCGCCTCCAGCTGTACCCGGTCCATGACGGCGACGATTGGATCTAAGCGTGCCATCGAGTGCGCCACGTCTTCGTGTGGGTCGTGTCTCCATGCGTGCTGCGTCAGCGGGCGTGGTGCGTTATCGGGCGCGGTGCATCATCAGGGGTGCCGCGTTATGGAACGTGCCGCATTCATCGGGGCGCACCACGTCATCGGGGCGCGCCGTGTCATCGAGCGCGTCGCGTCATTGAGCGCGTCGCGTCATCGAGTGCGCCGCAGCACTGAGCAGCCGCTGTGTCTTCCAGTGAGTAGAAAAATTAGAAACCCAGATTAATAATAAGACTCCCAGAGATGAAATCTTAAAGTCTTTACCAGTCCTAAAAATGGTGACAGACTTTATGGCCGATGCTTCGGCAGAATCAGTTTGGTTCGCTGCAAGAAACAACACTTTATCTAACGCAGCAAGAAGAGCTCTATGGCTCAGATTATGGTCGCGTGATACGCAGTCAAAAAAACAAACTATGTTCAATACCCTTCTCTGGCCTTCATATCTTCGGTCCAGTATTGGACGAATTGCTTGGAAAAGCAGCAGATAAGAAGGGCTTTCCTGAACAAAAACCAAAGAATACACCGTCCTTTCGTAGGACTCGGTCCCATCCCAGACAAGACTATAGAGCGAAATGGAAAGGCGGATGATGGAGCTACCCGAAAGGGGGTAGAGGCAGGGGTACCTTTCAGGATCAGAGGTCAAGAACCAACAAACAATGACGCCAACTTAATGAGTGGAAGGCTTCACTACTTCCTACAGGGTTGGAAGAACATCACTCAAAACTCATGGATCTTAAGTTTGATAGAACGGGGGTACAGAATAGAATTCAGCCAAACACCTCCCAAAAGATTTTGTCTAACTCAAACCCAGTCATTATCGGTTCATCAGAGACTTCTAAAGGATATTCAGGAACTTATCCAAATAAAAGCCATCATTCCGGTACCCCATTCTCAGAGGTTCAAAGGACACTATTCAAGTCTGTTCTCCATAAAGAAACCAAGCGGAGAATACCGTACCATCATAAACCTGAAACCTTTAAATCTATCAGTAACTTACAAACAGTTCAAGATGGAATCCCTCAAATCTGTAATACCTCTAATCCAGAAGGGATCAGTAATGAGCACATTGGACCTAAAAAGTGCCTACTACCAGGTTCCCATCTTTGCCTCACACCAACAGTATCTCAGATTCGCCATAAGACCGAGATCACATTCTACATTATCAGTTCACGTGCCTGCCATTCGGCCTCTCGTCTGCTCCCAGAATATTCACCAAACTCATGGCAGAGGAGATGGCCTTCTTAAGGGAAAAAGGGATCCTCATCGTCCCTTATCTGGACGACATCCTACTTATAGCAGACTCCCCGCAACAGATGGAACAGAACTTAACAACAACAATGTCACTACTAAAAAGCCTAGGATGGCTAATAAACCTAAAAAAATCAAACCTCAAACCCGAAACAAGGAAATTATTTCTCGGAGTAATCATAGATTCAGTTTAGGAACATACGTACCTCCCGCATCACAAGCAGAAATCATTCAAAAAAGAAATCCTAGCATTGCAAAAGCAGACATCCATAAGAAAGGCCATGCGGGTACTGGGCTTAATGACATCATGCATTTCCAGCGTTCAGTGGAGTCAATATCACTCAAGACCCCTGCAGCAAGAAATTCTCTCACTTTGGGACGGCAGAGTTGTAACCCTGGACAACAAAGTGCGCCTGTCCCTAGACGCAAAAAGTTCACTGTCATGGTGGACCATAACAAAAAATCTCAAGAAAGGAAGGCCTTGGAGAACATCTCTGTGTATAAGCACCACTACGGATGCAAGCCTCAGCGGCTGGGGAGCTCACATAGAAGAGGACTACGCTCAAGGGACTAGGCCTGCATCAGTGCCGAAGCAGATCTTCAAATTACAGGGAACTCAGGGCAGTCTGGGAAGCCTTAAGGACATTCCAGGGAAAATTAAAAGACCAACACACCCGTGTCTTTTCAGACAACTCAACGACAGTAGCCTTTCTGCTTCACCAAGGAGGTCCAAAACATCGTCACTTACAGGACCTGTCAGATACAATATTCTCCTGGGCAGAACATACAGTCAAATCAATAACGGCAGTTCACCAAAAAGGCACCGAAAACCAGGTAGCCGACTTTCTGAGCAGACAGAAATTATGCCCCACAGAATGGTCCTTAAACGAGGAAATGTTACTCCAACTAACCCAACGTTGGGGTTTCCTGGAAGTGGATCTGTTCGCCTCAAGGAAGAATACAAAAACACAAAGATTCTTTTCGCTGAATCCAGGAGACAGAACATCAGGAATAGACGCACTGGCTCAAAATTGGGACATGAAATTGGCTCTAATACTGAGGGTATTGAGAAAGATCCAGGAGAGCCAGACATCAGTTATCTTGATAGTTCCATACTGGCCCAAAAGCAGCTGGTTTCCTCTACTGAAATGGATGTCCTTGGAGGATCCAATCCATCTACCAGCAGGACCGGACCTTTTATCTCAGGGCCCCCCTAGTTCATCAAAACCCGGGTCTACTACAATTAACAGCATGGATCCTGAAAAAGAGATCCTAAGATCAAAAGGCCTCTCGGAGCCGGTCATTGCCACTATCCAGAACAGTAGAAAACCTGTAACTTCCGCAATATACAGGAAAAAATCGAAGAAGTTCTGTTCCCAGAGTACAGCTCCTGTATCGGTCTCTCAGGGTCCAGATATTCCAAAAATTCTAGACTTTCTCCAGTCAGGCTTTGATAAAGGGCTAAGCCCTAGTACATTGAAGGTACAGATCTCAGCCCTCAGTTTCTTCTATGACTTCCAGCTAGCCTCCCATCCATGGATAATGAGGTTTGTTAAGGCCATTCAGAGACTGAGGCCTACAATTCGCAGTTCAGTGCCTCCTTGGGATCTAAACCTGGTCTTGAATGAACTCTGTAAAGAACCATATGAGCCACTAGCTCAAGCAGACTTAAGAGCTGTAACCTTTAAAGCTCTCTTCCTGGTGGCAATAACTTCAGCGCGACATATCGGTGAGATCCAGTCTTTATCCATTAAAGACCCATACTTAAAGGTCCAGGATGACTGTATCATCCTTAAACTAGACCCGGGTTTCTCCCTAAAGTAGTCTCTGACTTCCATAGAAGTCAAGAAATTGTTCTGCCTACATTTTGCCAAAACTACAGTAATGACAAAGAGATTCCTCTTCACGCTTTATATGACAAAAGGACAATTCTACACTACTTAGAGATCACAAATGATTGGAGAATGGACTCCAACCTCTTCATCCAGATGGCAGTAAGAAAGAAAGGGAAGAAAGCATGCAAAGCTACTCTAGCTAGATGGAATAAGTCTACCATCACAGCAGCCTACATCTCGGCAGGAAGAACCCCTCCAGAAAGCCTCAAGGCCCACTCACTGAGAGCAATCTCAGCCTCATGGGCAGAAAGCGCTGGGGCTTCTATGGACCAAATATGCAAAGCTGCAACATGGTCGAGATCAAATACCTTCTGTAGGCATTATAAACTAGATCTAACAGTAAACCAACAAACTACATTTGGGAGGAAAGTCCTCCAAGCTGTAATCCCGCCCTAAAAAATAGGAGTTATTTGGTATTTCTCCTGGTGGTGCTGTCAGGAGGGACGTCCTGGAAAGTAGGACTTAGTCCTACCGGTAATAGTGCTTCCAGGAGTCCATCATGACAGCACCCCTTATTTACTCTCCCTTGAGTTCCTGTCTGATATGTCATGTAAACATGTGTAGAGAGGAATTTCAATAAAATAGAGTTGCATCCATCCTGGTGTGGTACTTGAAAAAAATCACTGAGGGGTGGAGGTGGGGAGGGGCTATTTAACCTCTTCTGTTTTTCCTGTCCCTATCAAGGATAAGAAGGACAACCTCCTGGTGGTGCTGTCATGATGGACTCCTGGAAACACTATTACCGGTAGGACTAATTCCTACTTTACAACTGGAGGAATAAATGAATTTTGCAGAACTAAAGGGGTTCTCTAGTCAAATGATGTGTTGACTTATCTAAAAGAAGGGCGATAACTTATTATTTGGAGGGGGTCTGACAGCTGGACCCCACACTGATAGGCTGAACTTGTATCTTTTATCCATGCTCGAAGGCTGCCCCATTCATTCTCTATAGGGCTACAGAGTGCGGTGCTCGGCTTATTCCAGCAGCCCCATAGGGATTGTATGAAGCAAAGGTCGGACATCCAACCTGCCAATCCATTTGGAAACAATATAAAAGTTCTGCATTCTGTGCGGGTCCCAGTGGTCGGACTTCCACCCATCTGTAAGGTATCACATATCCATAGTACAGGTGATGACGTGATTTCACCGAACAATCCATATAAAGACTGATGTAACAGAGAGGTCATAGTGTAGAGGCAAAGTCAAGGGAAAAACCTGAGTGTAGACCAGAGGAATGCTGATCCAGTCATATCCAAACAAGCGTCCACATTGGGTGCGCAGAGAATTCAGCTCCTGAGAAGGGAACAGGTCAATGTAAGAATGAAGAATGACAAATGTAAAAAGTGGTCAAATTGTGACTAATTTATGCACAATATCAGAGCGGGAACACAACCTGCTGCTAGAATAGTCAGAAACATACTGATGAAATTGTGAGTGATGAAAATCTCTGTATTCTGCGGAATATGTTGGCGCTTTCTAAAGCCTTCTAAGGGCTAATATTGTGCTTTGCTGCTTGTATCAGCTACATTCTGCATTTAGCCTAGGGAGGGAGAGAGTCGCAGGAGTAGGGAGAGTGACAGAATACAGTCTGTAGACGGATTAGGGCTGTGCAGCCCCTTGCAAAATATATAGCTGCATTTTTTGTTTTTTTTTTGTGTGTGAAAAAATTAAATATATTGTGTGATCCATCAAGTATTACGTGCTTTGTGGTACATTTTTGTAATACGTAACACTCCCAAAAAGCATTTAAAAAATTTGTTGGGTTACATTTTTCAGTCATACAGTATTCAGTTGTCTTGTGTACATTTTTGTGATAAATAACGATAAAAAAAGGGTAAAAAAAATGCCATGTGAAATTTCTCACTCATACAGTATTCCGTGGTCTGGGGTACCTTAATGTGATATATATCTCTCCAAAATAGTGTTTAAAAATGTTCCTGGGTTAAATTTCTCACACATGCAGTATTTCATTGTCTGGGGTACATTTTTATGAAATATAACACTTCAAAAAGGGTAAACAAAAATATGCTTGGTTAAATTACTCACTCATACAATATTCTGTGGTATGGGGTACATTACTGTGGTATCTAACACTTCAAAATGGCGTTCACAAATTTTGTTGGGATACATTTTTCACCCATACAGTATTCTTTGAGCTGGGGTATATTTTCGTGATATTTCACACTCCAAAAAAGTATTTAAAAATGTTTCACCAAAACAGAATTCAGATGTCTAGGGTAAATTAACCCCTTTCTGACCTTGGACAGGATAGTACGTCCGAGGTCAGATCCCCTGGTTTGATGTGGGCTCCGGCGATGAGCCCACATCAAAGCTGCGACATGTCAGCTGTTTTGAACAGCTGACATGTGCGCGCAATAGTGAAATCGCGATCCACCCATTGTGATAGACCATTATTTTTAATGTTTAAAGACTCCATAATAACAGGGTCTGTACCACAGGACTGGCGTATAGCAAATGTGGTGCCAATATTCAAAAAGGGGACAAAAACTGAACTCGGAAATTATCGGCCATTAAGCTTAACCTCTACTGTGGGTAAAATCCTGGAGGGCATTCTAAGGGATGCTATACTGGAGTATCTGAAGAGGAATAACCTCATGACCCAGTATCAGCACGGGTTTACTAGGGACCGTTCATGTCAGACTAATTTGATCAGTTTCTATGAAGAGGTAAGTTCTGGACTGGACCAAGGGAACCCAGTGGACGTAGTGTATATGGACTTTTCAAAAGCTTTTGATACGGTGCCACACAAAAGGTTGATACATAAAATGAGAATAATGGGGATAGGGGAAAATATGTGTAAGTGGGTTGAGAGCTGGCTCAGGGATAGGAAACAAAGGGTGGTTATTAATGGAGCACACTCGGACTGGGTCGCGGTTAGCAGTGGGGTACCACAGGGGTCAGTATTGGGCCCTCTTCTTTTTAACATATTTATTAATGACCTTGTAGGGGGCATTCAGAATAGAATTTCAATATTTGCAGATGACACTAAACTCTGCAGGGTAATCAATACAGAGGAGGACAATTTTATATTACAGGATGATTTATGTAAACTAGAAGCTTGGGCTGATAAATGGCAAATGAGCTTTAATGGGGATAAATGTAAGGTCATGTACTTGGGTAGAAGTAATAAGATGTATAATTATGTGCTTAATTCTAAAACTCTGGGCAAAACCGTCAATGAAAAAGACCTGGGTGTATGGGTGGATGACAAACTCATATTCAGGGGCCAGTGTCAGGCAGCTGCTATAAAGGCAATTAAAATAATGGGATGCATTAAAAGAGGTATAGATGCTCATGAGGAGAATATAATTTTACCTCTATACAAGTCACTAGTTCGACCACACTTAGAATACTGTGCACAGTTCTGGTCTCTGGTGTATAAGAAAGACATAGCTGAACTGGAGCGGGTGCAGAGAAGAGCGACCAAGGTTATTAGAGGACTGGGGGGTCTGCAATACCAAGATAGGTTATTACACTTGGGGCTATTTAGTTTGGAAAAACGAAGACTAAGGGGTGATCTTATTTTAATAATATGAGGGGACAGTACAAAGACCTTTCTGATGATCTTTTTAATCATAGACCTGAGACAGGGACAGGGGGGCATCCTCTGCGCTTGGAGGAAAAAAGGTTTAAGCATAATAACAGACGTGGATTCTTTACTGTAAGAGCAGTGAGACTATGGAACTCTCTGCCGTATGATGCTGTAATGAGTGATTCATTACTTAAATTTAAGAGGGGACTGGATACCTTTCTGGAAAAGTATAATGTTACAGGGTATATACACTAGATTCCTTGATAGGGCGTTGATCCAGGGAACTAGTCTGATTGCCGTATGTGGAGTCGGGAAGGAATTTTTTTCCCCAATGTGGAGCTTACTCTTTGCCACATGGGTTTTTTTGCCTTCCTCTGGATCAACATGTTAGGACATGTTAGGTTAGGCTATGGGTTGAACTAGATGGACTTATAGTCTTCCTTCAACCTTAATAACTATGTAACTATGTAACTATTAACTAGTTAAATGCCGCTGTCAAACGCTGACAGCAGCATTTAACTACCGCTTCCGGCCGCGCGGCCGGTAATGCTCTCATCGCCAACCCCAGTCACATGATCGGGGGTCAGCGATGCGTCAGGATAGTAACCATAGAGGTCCTATCTGATCCCGGCTTGCAGTGAGCGGCCCCCTGTGGTCGGCGCTCATAGCAAGCCTGTAATTAAGCTACATAGGAGCGATCTGATGATCGCTGCTATGTAGCAGAGCCGATGAGGCTATACCAGCTTCTAGCCTCCCATAGAGGCTATTGAAGCATGGCAAAAGTAAAAAAAAGTTTAAAAAATATGAAATAAATCAAAAAAATATAAACGTTTAAATCACCCCTCTTTTGCCCTATTCAAAATAAAACAATAAAAATAAAATCAAACCTACACATATTTGGTATCGCCGGGTTCAGATTCGCCCGATCTATCAATAAAAAAAAGGATTAGCCTGATCGCTAAACGGCGTAGCGAGAAAAAAATTTGAAACACCAAAATTAAGTTTTTTTGGTCACCGCGACATTGCATTAAAATCCAATAACGGGCGATCAAAAGAACGTATCTGCACCAAAATCACTAAAAACGTCATCTCGGTGCGCAAAAAATAAGCCCTCACCCGACCCCAGATCACGAAAAATGGAGACGCTACGAGTATCAGAAAATGGCGCAATTTTTTTTTTTAGCAAAGTTTGGAATTTTTTTCACCACTTAGATGAAGAATAACCTAGACATGTTTGGTATCTATGAACTCGTAATGACCTGGAGAATCATAATGTCAGGTCAGTTTCAGCATTTAGTGAACTTAGCTAAAAAGCCAAGCAAAAAACAAGTATGGGATTGCACTTTTTTTGCAATTTCACCACACTTTGAATTTTTTTCCTGTTTTATAGTAGAAAACATGGTAAAACCAATGGTGTCATTCAAAAGTACAACTTGTCCCGCAAAAAATAAGCCCTCACATGGCCATATTCACGGAAAAATAAAAAAGTTATGGCTCTGGGAAGGAGGGGAGTGAAAAACGAACACGGAAAAATGGAAAATCCCAAGGTCATAAAGAGGTTAATGTGATATATAACACTCAAAAAAGCATAAAAATGTGTTTTGGTTTAAATTTCTCATCCATACAGTATTCTATTGTCTGGGGTACATTAATGTGATATCTGTCTCTCCAAAAAGCATTTAAAAACGTTCCTTACTCACCCATACAGTATTTTGTGGTCTGGCATATATTACTGTGATATCTATCACTCCAAAAAAGTGTTAAAAATTTAGCTGCGATACATTTCTCATCTATATAGTATTCTGTGATCTGGAGTGCATTTTTGTGATATATAACACTCAAATGAAATATGTCCCAATTTTGCAAGGAGTCTCCACCATGTCTCACTGTTGCTCGCAGACACTTCTTTTCCCCACTTTCCAGCCCTTCAGGAACAAACTGCCTTCTGTTACAGCCAAATATTTCACATTTTGGCTCAGCAGTCTAGAGCACTTGCTGACACTATTCTTCATCCCAGTCACAAAGTTTTTTTTTCCATAGCTGTGTCACTTATCTGTGTTTCCATGTGGAAGGTATGGCTTTTTTTTGGCTGCAATTCTTCTATGAAGCTGGGTCTTCCTGGTTGCTGGAAAAACCAAAAAGAAAAAGAAAAACAACAATATCCAAAAAATATATATTTTATTAATGATATTAAAAATCTCATAGATACTTAAATGTACTTAAATGTATGACTACCAACATCAGCCACCTGAGTCCAAGTGGGGTAGGAAAAATTCAGGAAGTGATAGTAACAAATGTATTCCTGACACAGTCCCTGTTAAGTGGCCCTATAATAGCTCACGCCTACCTAACAGCGGAGGTTGGCACCCTAATATTCGATGTGGCGCCCCCGCTTCACGTCGACTGTCCCTTCTTGCCCTACTGGGCCCTACCAACTACCCACACCCAGACCCCAACAACATACACACAAATTGACCTAAGGTCACACTAACAAGAAAAAACGTGTAAAAAAGGTGAGAAAAAAAGTGAAAAAAACAGTGTAACAAAAACTACTAAAAACAACACAGCAAAATAGTGCTGCGTAAATGTCCCTAAATGCTCGCCCATTCTGACCCATAGCTGTCGCTTTGTTTTACCTACGTAGTCCATGGGGTACTTTCGATGACCAGCAGGAAAGGGTTATGGGTATCCTAAGGAAACATTGGGGGATTTTGAGAACAGACCCAGACTTGAATAGATGGATCTCTCCTTATCCGTCTGTCACCTATAGGAAAGGAAGATCCATTAGAGATATGGTGGTAAATAGCCATTATAATCCACCGAAAACGAAAGAGACATGGCTTGCGAATAGATCTTTGGGGACCTTCAGATGTGGTCATTGCAGCTTCTGTAATTATATTGCACCATCTACCACTTTTCAGAGCTCTGTGACAAAAAGGATATACAAAAATAGACAGTTTGGCAATTGCAAAACGGAGGGCGTCGTTTATGTCTGCACGTGCTCCTGTCCCATGGACTACGTAGGTAAAACAAAGCGACAGCTACGGGTCAGAATGGGCGAGCATTTAGGAGACATAAGACATAGGCGGGATTCCCCGCTAGCTAGGCATGTCAATTCCGTACATAATGGTTGATTGTATCTCATTTAAAATCATTGAGGTAGTATACCCCTCCATTAGACAGGGTGACTGGGACAATAAGATCCTTCAGCGAGAGTGTAGATGGATCTTCTGGATGGAGAGTATGAGCTCTGGTGGGCTCAATGAACAATTGACATACACTTGCTTCATTTAAGACTGCTCGTACATAGGATGTTAATTTCGGTAGATAATCCTTTAGTCCATTTTTTTGACTGACTGTGAGTCTAAATATACTGTAGGTCATTTTCTCCCTTGCAGTGGTACCTTCATCAATAGAGGTCAGAGGGCCTCTATGAGTTTGGGCACGGTTGCCCTCTAGTAGAGAATATGATACACACGAGTTAGTGGTTTTTGTGGAGGTATACGTACAGAATGGCTGTAATGAATATGGGACCATTTGGTGTCTTTTATGTATGTAAATATTGTTCGATACGGAGTATTATCAAGACGTTTGAGAAATGACTGTACAGAAGGATACTATATTTATGACATGAACTCGATTAAACAATTATGTTTCATGTCTATTTTGCATATTACTTACATGTGGTCCTTTTTTATTCTGAAGAGATACATACAGCGCTCTCCGAGATCCTTATTCTGTTCTTCTTCCCCACATAGCCTATATGTACCCTGTGCTAACAACTTCACGTTTGCGCATGTCCTGATAATATGAGTCAGAAACACAGGGCTATGACCATGATCCGTCCTCCGGTAATGACATCTGGCCGGAGTAAAGGCTGGGGCAAGACGATGTAATGAGCACTGCGCATGTCGGCACTGGTGACACGCATTTGCGTTCCACTACCTTGGGAGCGCCGGGAATGTCATGTGACGTTGGGGCGGGCCTTAGCCCCACTGTGTACAACAAGCGCATGCTAAGTATCTAAGAGCAGCGCTGGCACTACGCATGTCGGCACTGGTGACACGCATTTGCGTTCCACTATCTCGTGAGCGCCGGGAATGTCATGTGATGGTGGGGCGGGGCTTAGCCCCACTGTGTACAATAGGTGCACGCTCAGTATCTAAGAGCAGCGCTGACACGTGGGTCTACTCTGGAATGTCTCCACCTGATGCGCCGAAAGGACAGCATTTTCTGAACATTACGGTATTCTGAACTATGAAGTATAGCGTCGCTACCTCCACACGCTCATATCTACTTTCTAAGCCATTGCTGCTATATCCCAATTTATCCCCTGATGAGCCCCTATACTGGGAAGGGGCGAAACGCGTAGGGATGGCGATATGGGACGAACTACGTCACATATTCAGATAAGTTTTTTCTTTTTCATTGTCATGGCAGACTGAGCATAGCACTTTTCTATATGAATGCCTAATTGTGTAGTCTGATAGCAATGAGGGATTGGCCTCAGCTGTTTTGGGCTTCTATATGCATTGGCTAAATCCAAGTGAGACATACTATATGTGCAGACACTTTTCATTTGTTTTTTCATTATTTTTTTCTTTTCTTTGAGTATTTTGTTTATTTTTTATCTCAGACACCCGAAGTTCTCTATATGTACCGATTTGTATGGCATTTAGGGTGAAAATAAATAAATCACCCATACAAGTGAGTTTTCATAAGAGATACATTGGATCAGGTATTGGATAATAACGAGGTATTGACCTCAGGTGTACCAGCTGCACTGATTAACCGTGTAGGAGACACACTACATGTGGTATCTCGATATAGCAGATATATCCATGTGAAATATAATGGTTAATAACTAGCATTGTTATATACATTTTTTTCAATTTTTTTTATTTTTTTATTTTTTCTTTGATCATTTTGCTAGCTTTTTATTTCATGCATCTGAAGGTCTGTATATATGACTTTAAGGGTATGTACAGATGACCACCTATTGAGTGAGCCCTTACATTCGCTTTTCTGGTTTTGAGATACACTGTATTAGGTATCCAACAGAGATATATACATTTCTTTTCATTTTGTTTAGTTTTTCTTATTTTTTTCTATCATTTTGTTTGTTTTTTATAAGTCCTGTGTATAGGTCTGCCTTTATGACATCTAGGTCATTACGTACTAACAAAGACAGTGACATATACAGGTCCTTCTCAAAAAATTAGCATATAGTGTTAAATTTCATTATTTACCATAATGTAATGATTACAATTAAACTTTCATATATTATAGATTCATTATCCACCAACTGAAATTTGTCAGGTCTTTTATTGTTTTAATACTGATGATTTTGGCATACAACTCCTGATAAGCCAAAAAACCTGTCTCAATAAATTAGCATATTTCACCCATCCAATCAAATAAAAGTGTTTTTTAATAACAAACAAAAAAACCAACAAATAATAATGTTCAGTTATGCACTCAATACTTGGTCGGAAATCCTTTGGCAGAAATGACTGCTTCAATGCGGCGTGGCATGGAGGCAATCAGCCTGTGACACTGCTGAGATGTTATGGAGGCCCAGGATGCTTCAATAGCGGCCTTAAGCTCATCCAGAGTGTTGGGTCTTGCGTCTCTCAACTTTCTCTTCACAATATCCCACAGATTCTCTATGGGGTTCAGGTCAGGAGAGTTGGCAGGCCAATTGAGCACAGTAATACCATGGTCAGTAAACCATTTACCAGTGGTTTTGGCACTGTGAGCAGGTGCCAGGTCGTGCTGAAAAATGAAATCTTCATCTCCATAAAGCATTTCAGCCGATTGAAGCATGAAGTGCTCCAAAATCTCCTGATAGCTAGCTGCATTGACCCTGCCCTTGATGAAACACAGTGGACCAACACCAGCAGCTGACATGGCACCCCACACCATCACTGACTGTGGGTACTTGACACTGGACTTCAGGCATTTTGGCATTTCCTTCTCCCCAGTCTTCCTCCAGACTCTGGCACCTTGATTTCCGAATGACATGCAAAATTTGCTTTCATCAGAAAAAAGTACTTGGGACCACTTAGCAACAGTCCAGTGCTGCTTCTCTGTAGCCCAGGTCAGGCGCCTCTGCCGCTGATTATGGTTCAAAAGTGGCTTTACCTGGGGAATGCGGCACCTGTAGCCCATTTCCTGCACACGCCTGTGCACGGTGGCTCTGGATGTTTCCACACCAGACTCAGTCCACTGCTTCCTCAGGTTCCCCAAGGTCTGGAATCGGTCCTTCTCCACAATCTTCCTCAGGGTCCGGTCTCCTCTTCTCGTTGTACAGCGTTTTCTGCCACATTGTTTCCTTCCAACAGACTTACCATTGAGGTGCCTTGATACAGCACTCTGGGAACAGCCTATTTGTTGAGAAATTTCTTTCTGGGTCTTACCCTCTTGCTTGAGGGTGTCAATGATGGCCTTCTTGACATCTGTCAGGTCGCTAGTCTTACCCATGATGGGGGTTTTGAGTAATGAACCAGGCAGGGAGTTTATAAAAGCCTCAGGTATCTTTTGCATGTGTTTAGAGTTAATTAGTTGATTCAGAAGATTAGGGTAATAGGTCGTTTAGAGAACCTTTTCTTGATATGCTAATTTATTGAGACAGGTTTTTTGGGTTATCAGGAGTTGTATGCCAATATCATCAGTATTAAAACAATAAAAGACCTGAGAAATTTCAGTTGGTGGATAATGAATCTATAATATATGAAAGTTTAATTGTAATCATTACATTATGGTAAATAATGAAATTTAACACTATATGCTAATTTTTTGAGAAGGACCTGTAAGTATACATACTAAGAGGTATCTATTTTATGACCTCTCAGTGTCCTTGAGCATAGGACATCTGTGCTCTATTGTACCCCTGGGTAATAATTTTTTTGGCTATTACCCGTATTAGGTTTTCTGAAAACTACTATTTATGCTATAGATTATTTCTACCAATTAATATTTAGATCATCTAGATCTTTTTTGATATAGCCCATGGGGTACATGTAATTTAGTGGACATTTACGCAGCACTATTTTGCTGTGTTGTTTTTAGTAGTTTTTGTTACACTGTTTTTTTCACTTTTTTTCTCACCTTTTTTTACACGTTTTTTCTTGTTAGTGTGACCTTAGGTCAATTTGTGTGTATGTTGTTGGGGTCTGGGTGTGGGTAGTAGGTAGGGCCCAGTAGGGCAAGAAGGGACAGTCGACATGAAGCGGGGGCGCCACATCAAATATTAGGGTGCCAACCTCCGCTGTTAGGTAGGCGTGAGCTATTATAGGGCCACTTAACAGGGACTGTGTCAGGAATACATTTGTTACTATCACTTCCTGAATTTTTCCTACCCAACTTGGACTCAGGTGGCTGATGTTGGTAGTCATACATTTAAGTACATTTAAGTATGTATGAGATTTTTAATATCATTAATAAAATATATTTTTTTAGGATATTGTTGTTTTTGTTTTTTCAAGTAATTATATCCTTATATTATCCTAGTTGGTTGTTTCTTCCTGGTTGCTGCCAGTTCTGAGCTGATGGCACTGCTGGACATTTTCTGATTTAGAAGAGACGTAAACATGATGTGTCTTTCATCTGCTGCACTAAGTTACCTTGGCTGACCACTGCATCTTAGGGTCCTCAATGTTTACCATTTCTTAGTCTCCTTAAGGCTGACAAATACAGGCAGGTACTTATCCATCATGTAATACTATCAGGGAGGCGTCTGATTGGCTCCAAATTTATTTAGAAAGATCCCAAACATACAACCAATGGCATTAAGAACTATCTTCAGCATAAAGTAGAACAAGAAGTCCTGAAGGTTATCCTATGGTCCCCACAGAGCCTTGATCTCTGCATCATCCGGTCTGTCTGTGATTACATGAAGAGATAGAAGATTTGCACAAGTGACATACACAGGAGATCTGTGGTTAGTTCTCCCAGATGTTTGGATCAATCTCCATGCTGAGTTCCTCCAAAATCTGTGTACAAAAGACAATTTTCTAGAAAAACTGATGCTGTTTAGGAAGTAAGCATGGTCATAAAAATTTTGATTTAGATTTCTCTTTTGTTCATTCAGTTCTCATTTTGATGGTTGATAAAAATAAACTACTAACACGTTTACATCATAATCTTGATATTTAGGATCGTTGTTGGATCATTGGTTGATTGGTAACACATTTACATTTCAAAGCATTCTTTGTAGTTTTTTTTTTTTTTTTACACCTGCCTAAAATTTTTACAGCAGTACAACAAACATTTTAGAGTTGGATTCAATTCCTTTTCATTAAAGGGATCTTATATTTGCCCTAATGCTGAAAACAAAAAATAAAAAGATTTCTGTAATGGTGCGTACAATTCACCTCCTACCTTGAGGATGAGTGTTAATATAACGCTGTCACGTATCCGCCCCTCTGTACGGGCTGTTACTGCTAGGTTTGCAAACCAAACACATGGAATCCAGAATTTGTTGTGTGGAGAAGAAACCGCATCAAATTTCATATATTCTGTTGGAGTCATGAAGCCTGCGGTGGTCGAAAAGGAACATTGTAAGACTTCATGCCGCGGCCCTTTTTCATTGTTGTGTTTTCGTTTTTCGCTCCCCTCCTTCCCAGAGCCGTAACTTTTTTATTTTTCCGTCAATATGGCCATGTGAGGGCTTGTTTTTTGCGTGCCGAGCTGACGTTTTTAATGATACCACATTTGTGCAGAAATGTTCTTTTGATCGCCCGTTATTGCATTTGAATGCAATGTCGCGGCGACCAAAAAAAACGTAATTCTGGTGTTTCACATTTTTTTCTCGCTACGCTGTTTAGCGATCAGGTTAATGCTTTTTTTTTACTGATAGATCGGGCGATTCTGAACGCGGCGATACCAAATATGTGTAGGTTTGATTTTTTTTTTAATTATATTTTGCATGGGGCGAAATGGGGGTTATTTAAACTTTCATATTTTTTTTATTTTGTTTTCATATTTTTAAAAACATTTTTTTTTTACTTTTGCCATGCCTCAATAGCCTCCATGGGAGGCTAGAAGCTGGCACCACTCGATCGGCTCAGCTACATAGCAGCGAACATCAGATCGCTGCTATGTAGCTGAATTGCAGGTGTGCTGTGAGCGCCGACCACAGGGGGGCGCTCACAGCAGGCCGGCATCAGTAACCATAGAGGTCTCAAGGACCTCTATGGTTACCATCCTGACGCATCGCCGACCCCCGATCATGTGACGGGGGTTGGCGATGCGCTTCTTTACCGGCCGCGCGACGGTTAAATGCCGCTGTCAGCGTTTGACAGCGGCATTTAACAGGTTAATAGCGGCGGGGGAATCGCGATTTCACCCGCCGCTATTGCGCGCACATGTCAGCTGTACAAAACAGCTGACATGTCTCGACTTTGATGTGGGCTCAACGCCGGAGCCCACATCAAAGGGGGAGACACGATATGAGCAGTACATGTACTGCTCATGTCATGAAGGGGTTAAGCTGCTAGTTCCTCAATGCAACCAAGGTGTTGCTATACCTGCCGATTAATGAGCGCATCATTAAAGTCTGGAGTTTTACGGATTTGTGTAAATAAATATTTAAAGATGTATTAGATCACTTTCCAAGAGTGAAAAAAACTCTTGCTAGTGTCACCGAGTACTATATGGACATCTTTTGTCCAGTGGAATACCCACCATAGAGAGGGTCCTCATATTGGTATGGAGCAGATGGCTGCGGGTTGTAACTCAGAACCACCATAGTCTGTTTTCTGTATAGTTTTGTTTTCCTACATTTATTAAGGGAATTTTGGAAGCTATGTGTTGGCACTTACATATTGACTTCACTCGTTGGCTGCTGACATTGCTGACTTGTGAGATTGTATTATTATTATGGACACTAGCTGTCATTTTCTAGTCTAGATCTTGAAAGAAGAGTTTTGTGTGGTTGGACGGCACTTCGGCTGAAGTTTGGTGGACTGTTATGTTCATGAATGTCTCCGTGAAAAGTGAAATAAACCATAGAACTGTGTATTAGCCAGTTAACCTGAAGTTTTCCGAGCTTCTAACGGACAATTTTCCAGTTTCATACTTACCGGCATTAACAACGTGCTGCAGGGTGGGGAATCTCTTGTAAACAGCCGTACTAATTGAGCGTAGAATAAGAACCCCAGAAAGACTGGCATAGCGCATAAGAGTCCGACGAATCATCCGTCCTCGTTCATCTGTGCCATGAATATTACTGGAGACCAAGCACATGAGACGGTCTAACCAGGGTACACTCTCATACTGGGCCCACCAACGAGAGACCACCAAAGTTACATAAAAACCTAACAGAAAATGGAGACAAAAGCAGAATTGACCTAAACTTAGGTGGAAATAAAAAAAATGAGGCACAGGCTCAATCCATGTCATATTAAAATACATAGTACATGGTGTATTAGGCAATAGAAAGGGATGACACTTTGTAAATACATTTTCAAAAGGATTTTTGTACCACGACTATATGTATACATGGAGCTGAGCTGCTGAGCCTCACTGTAGCACCACCGCCCTTATATTTAGCACCACCGCCCTTGTATTATACTGATCTATGAGAGTGATAGGGGCTGAAACCTACTGATCATTCACAGCCTATGCTAAGGATAAGGAATCAATTCTTAACGCCTGGAAAGGCCCTTTACCAAAGCAAAGGTATCTGGCAGCATCCAATGCAAGGACGCACGTCCGAACTCTCCAAAGAACCCACTTGGAAATATATTAGAAAAAGGTAAGATAGACAGCGTCCAATCCAGGGGGTTCATTTTAAAAAGATGAAATTTATTCCGCCATAAATAGCACAACGTTTTGACCCATTACAGATCTTTATCAAGTACAAAAAATAAAAGACATGGCGGGCTTATGTAGTGTGTTTGATAAATATGCACCAATCACCATAAAGACCCAGCCCACTCTAATAAAATATAGCGCTCACAAATATTTTCCTATCAATAGTAAAGTCATAAACATTAATAAAAGTCAAAAATATATTAAACATTGTAGCAGGTGTAAAATTAATCTCTATATACAATAGTTTAAACATTGTATAACAGAAAAACTGACCAGCACATCCAAACCAGTGTGAACAGGTGCCAGCTAACACAACAATGCTAAGCAAAAACAAAGCTGCACTGTGGAATGTTAACCCCTTAGTGACAGAGCCAATTTGGCACTTAATGACCAGGCCAATTTTTGCAATTCTGACCACTGTCACTTTATGAGGTTATAACTCTGGAACGCTTCAACGGATCCCACTGATTCTGAGATTGTTTTTTCGTGACATATTGTACTTCATGTTAGTGGTAACATTTCTTCGATATTACTTGCGATTATTTATGAAAAAAACGGAAATATGGCGAAAATTTTTAAAATTTTGCAATTTTCAAATTTTGTATTTTTATGCCCTTAAATCAGAGAGATATGTCACGAAAAATAGTTAATAAATAACATTTCCCATATGTCTACTTTACATCAGCACAATTTTGGAAACAAAATTTTTTTTGTTAGGGAGTTATAAGGGTTAAAAGTTGACCAGCAATTTCTCATTTTTACAACACCATTTTTTTTTAGGGACCACATCACATTTGAAGTCATTTTGAGGGGTCTGTATGATAGAAAATAATGAAGTGTGACACCATTCTAAAAACTACACCCCTCAAGGTTCTCAAAACCACATTCAAGAAGTTTATTAACCCTTTACGTGCTTCACAGGAACTGAAACAATGTGGAAGGAAAAAATGCACATTTAACTTTTTTTTGCAAACATCTTAATTCAGAACCATTTTTTTTATTTTCACAAGTGTAAGAACAGAAATGTAACCATAAATTTTGTTATGCAATTTCTCCTGAATACGCCAATACCCCATATGTGGGGGTAAACCACTTTTTGGGCGCACCGCAGAACTTAGAAGTGAAGGAGCGCCGTTTGACTTTTTCAATGCAGAATTGGCTGGAATTGAGATCGGACGCCATGTCACGTTTAGAGAGCCCCTGATGTGCCTAAACAGTGGAAACTCCCCACAAGTGACACCATTTTGGAAACTAGACCCCTTAAGGAACTTATCTAGATGTGTGGTGAGCACTTTGAACCCCCAAGTGCTTCACAGAAGTTTATAACGTAGAGCCGTGAAAATAAAAAATCGCTTTTGTTTACACAAAAATGATCTTTTCGCCCACAAATTCTTATTTTCACAAGGGTAACAGGAGAAATTAGACCACTAAAGTTGTTGTGCGATTTCTCCTGAATACGTCGATACCCCATATGTGAGGGTAAACCACTGTTTGGGCGCACCGAAGAGCTTGGAAGTGAAGGAGCGCTGTTTTACTTTTTCAATGTAGAATTGGCTGGAATTGAGATTGGACGCCATGTCGCGTTTGGAGAGCCCCTGATGTGCCTAAACAGTGGAAACCCCCCACAAGTGACCTCATTTTGGAAACTAGACCCCTTAAGGAACATATCTAGATGTGTGGTGAGCACTTTGAACCCCCATGTGCTTCACAGAAGTTTATAATGTAGAGCCGTGAAAAAAAAAATCGCATTTTTTCTATAAAAATGATCTTTTTGCCCACAAATTTTTATTTTCACAAGGGTAACAGGAGAAATTAGACCACAAAAGTTGTTGTGCAATTTCTCCTGAGTACGCTGATACCCAATATGTGGGGGTAAACCACTGTTTGGGCACACCGCAGAGCTTGGAAGAGAAAGAGTGCCGTTTTACTTTTTCAATGTAGAATTGGCTGGAATTGAGATCGGACGCCATGTCGCGTTTGGAGAGCCCCTGATGTGCCTAAACAGTAGAAATCCCCCACAAGTGACCCCATTTTGGAAACTAGACCCCCCATGGAACTTATCTAGATGTGTGGTGAGAACCTTGAATGCCCAAGTGCTTCACAGAAGTTTATAATGCAGAGCCGTGAAAATAAAAAAAAAAAATTTTTTCCACAAAAAAGATTTTTAGCCCCCAAGTTTTTATTTTCACAAGGGTAACAAGAGAAATTGGACCCCAAAAGTTGTTGTCCAATTTGTCCTGAGTATGCTGGTACCCCATATGTGGGGGTAAACCACTGTTTGGGCGCACGGCAGAGCTCGTAAGGAAGGAGCGCCGTTTTGGAATGCAGACTTTGATAGAATGGTCTGCGGGTATTATGTTGCGTTTGCAGAGCCCCTGATGTACCTAACCAGTAGAAACCCTCCACAAGTGACCCCATTTTGGAAACTAGACCCCCCAAGGAACTTATCTAGATGTGTGGTGAGAACTTTGAATGCCCAAGTGCTTCACAGAAGTTTAGAATGCAGAGTCGTGAAAATAAAAAATATTTTTTTTTCCACAAAAAAGATATTGTAGCCCCCAAGTTTTTATTTTCACAAGGGTAACAGGAGAAATTGGACTGCAATAGTTGTTGTCCAATTTATCCCGAGTACGCTGATGCGCCATATGTGGGGGTAAACCACTGTTTGGGCGCACGGCAGAGCTCGGAAGGGAAGGAGCGCCTTTTTGGAATGCAGACTTTGATAGAATGGTCTGTGGGCATTATGTTGCGATTGCAGAGCCCCTGATGTACCTAAACTGTAGTAACCCCCCACAAGTGACCCCATTTTGGAAACTAGACCCCCCAAGGAACTTATCTAGATGTGTGGTGAGAACTTTGAATGCCTGTTGTGAGTTCTGTTTTTGGGCTCCCTCTGGTGGTTACTGATGGTACTGGGTGATTTGTGTTCTGCTGTCTCTGGTGTCTACCTGTTCTATTAGGATTTGGGAGTTTCCTATTTAACCGGGCTTTCTTGTCATTTCCCCGCCGGCTATCAAGGTTATCAGAGTGTTTTGTTACCTCAGCTTCTGGCTTCAGTAATCTTCAGGACAAGCTAAGTTTTGATTTTCTTGTTCCACGTTTTGCTTTATTTTTGTCTTGTCCAGCTTGCATATAATTGTCTCTTTGCTGCTGGTTGCTTTAGTGGGCTGTATTTGCTCCTCATGTTCCATGAGTTGGAACATGAGTTCAAGTAATTACAGGATGGTTTTTTGAAGGGTTTTTTGCTGACCGCGCAGTTTACTTTTGTATCCTCTGCTATCTAGTTTTAGCGGGCCTCATTTTGCTGAATCTGTTTTCATACTGTGTATGTGCCTTCCTCTCATTTCACCGTCATTATATGCGGGGGGCTGCTATTTCTGTGGGGTATTTCTCTGGAGGCAAGAGAGGTCTGTGTTTCTTCTAATAGGGGAAGTTAGATCTTCGGCTGGTGCGAGACGTCTAGGATCAACGTAGGCACGTTCCCCGGCTATTGTTATTTGTGTGTTCAGGTTTAGGGTCGCGGTCAGCTCAGGTTCCATCACCCTAGAGCTCGTTGGTGCTTGTCCTTTTGTGATTCCCTGCCATTGGAATCATGACAGTATAGCCGGCCAAAATGTTTGGGCTGAAGTAGGAGGAAAAGTAGTCTGAGGAAGTTTTTTTTTTTTTTTTTTTCTCTGAGGTTGCTGCCTAGCCTTAATTGCAGCCAGGCTGATTTTTTTTTTTCCTCCTCTTAATCCTTGAATGGCTCTGACCTTAGCTGTTTATCATGGACGTCCAGAGTTTAGCTTCCAGCTTGAATAATCTTGCTGCTAAGGTTCAAAATATACAAGATTTTGTTGTACATGCTCCTATGTCTGAACCTAGAATTCCTATTCCAGAGTTCTTTGCTGGAGATCTAGTTTTCTGAATTTTAGGAACAATTGCAAGCTGTTCCTTTCTTTGAAATCTCGCTCTTCTGGAGACCCTGCTCAGCAGGTTAAGATTATTATATCTTTCCTGCGGGGTGACCCTCAAAATTGGGCATTTGCATTGGCACCAGGGGATCCTGCGTTGCTTAATGTGGATGCGTTTTTTCTGGCATTGGGTTTGCTCTATGAGGAACCTAACCAGGAGATTCAGGCTGAAAAAGCTTTATTAGCTCTCTCTCAGGGGCAAGATGAAGCAGAAATATATTGTCAAAAATTTCGGAAATGGTCAGTGCTTACTCAGTGGAATGAGTGCGCCCTGGCTGCAAAGTTCAGAGATGGCCTTTCTGAGGCCATTAAAGATGTTATGGTGGGGTTCCCTGCGCCTACGGGTCTGAATGAGTCTATGACTATGGCTATTCAGATTGATCGGCGTTTACGGGAGCGCAAACCTGTGCACCATTTGGCGGTGTCTTCTGAACAGGCACTTGAGACAATGCAATGTGATAGAGTTCAGTCTAGAAGTGAACGGCAATACTATAGGCGGAAAAATGGGTTGTGCTTTTATTGTGGTGATTCAGCTCATGTTATATCAGCATGCTCTAAACGCACAAAAAAGGTTGATAAGTCTGTTGCCATTAGTACGTTACAGTCTAAGTTCATTCTGTCTGTGACTCTGATTTGCTCATTATCATCCATTTCCGTCGATGCCTATGTAGATTCAGGCGCTGCCCTGAGTCTTATGGATTGGTCATTTTCCAAGCGATGTGGGTTTAGTCTTGAGCCTCTGGAAGTCCCTATTCCTTTGAAGGGAATTGACTCTACACCTTTAGCTATGAATAAACCTCAGTACTGGACACAAGTGACCATGCGTATGACTCCCGTTCATCAGGAGGTGATTCGCTTCCTGGTATTGTATAATTTACATGATGTTCTAGTACTTGGTCTGCCATGGTTACAAACTCATAATCCAGTCCTTGACTGGAAAACAATGTCTGTGTTAAGCTGGGGATGTCAGGGGGTTCATGATGATGCACCTCCGATTTCTATCGCTTCATCTACTCCTTCTGAGGTTCCTGTATTTTTGTCTGATTTGCGGGATTATGTTAAGGAGTCCTTGGAAAAGGGACATATCCGTCCATCTTCGTCCCCTTTGGGAGCAGGTTTTTTTTTCGTGGCCAAAAAAGATGGGTCCTTGAGGCCTTGTATAGATTATCGTCTTTTGAATAAGATTACCGTAAAATATCAGTATCCTTTGCCTTTGTTGACTGATTTGTTTGCTCGCATTAAGGGGGCTAAATGGTTCACTAAGATTGATCTTCGGGGTGCGTATAATCTTATACGAATAAAGCAAGGTGATGAGTGGAAAACCGCATTTAATACGCCTGAGGGCCATTTTGAGTATTTGGTAATGCCTTTCGGACTTTCTAATGCTCCTTCAGTCTTCCAGTCCTTTATGCACGATATTTTCCGTGAATATCTGGATAAATTTATGATTGTGTATTTGGATGATATTTTGTTTTTTTCTGATGACTGGGAGTCTCATGTTCATCAGGTCAGGAAGGTGTTTCAGGTCCTGCGGGCTAATTCCTTGTTTGTACAGGGCTCAAAGTGTCTCTTTGGAGTCCAGAAGATTTCTTTCTTGGGGTATATTTTTTCCCCTTCTACTATTGAGATGGATCCCGTCAAGGTTCGGGCTATTTGTGACTGGACGCAGCCTGCATCTCTTAAGAGTCTGCAGAAGTTCTTAGGCTTTGCTAATTTCTATCGTCGTTTTATAACTAATTTTTCTAGTGTTGTTAAGCCTTTGACGGATTTGACTAAGAAGGGTGCTGATGTTGCTGATTGGTCTCCTGCGGCTGTGGAGGCCTTTCGGGAACTTAAATGCCGGTTTTCTTCTGCTCCTGTGTTGCGTCAGCCTGATGTTTCGCTTCCTTTCCAAGTTGAGGTTGCTGCTTCCGAGATTGGAGCGGGGGCGGTTTTGTCACAGAGAAGCTCCGATTGCTCGGTGATGAAGCCATGTGCGTTCTTTTCTAGAAAATTTTCGCCCGCTGAGCGGAATTATGATGTGGGTAATCGGGAACTTTTGGCCATGAAGTGGGCATTTGAGGAGTGGCGTCATTGGCTGGAGGGTGCTAGACATCGTGTGGTGGTCTTGACTGATCACAAAAATCTGATTTACCTTGAGTCTGCCAGGCGTCTGAATCCTAGACAGGCTCGTTGGTCACTGTTTTTCTCTCGTTTCAATTTTGTGGTTTCATACCTGCCAGGTTCAAAGAATGTGAAGGCGGATGCTCTTTCTAGGAGTTTTGTGCCTGACTCCCCTGGAAATTCTGAGCCCACTGGTATCCTTAGGGATGGGGTGATTTTGTCGGCCGTCTTCCCAGACTTGCGACGTGCTTTGCAGGAGTTTCAGGCGGGTAAACCTGATCGTTGTCCGCCTGAGAGACTGTTTGTTCCGGATAGTTGGACCAGTAGAGTCATCTCCGAGGTCCATTCTTCTGCGTTGGCAGGTCATCCTGGAATATTTGGTACTAGAGACTTGGTGGCCAGGTCTTTTTGGTGGCCTTCCTTGTCGAGGGATGTGCGTTCTTTTGTGCAGTCTTGTGAGGTTTGTGCTCGGGCTAAGCCTTGCTGTTCTCGAGCCAGTGGATTGTTGTCACCTTTGCCTATCCCGAAGAGGCCTTGGACGCACATTTCCATGGACTTTATTTCGGATCTCCCTGTCTCTCAAAAAATGTCTGTCATCTGGGTTGTGTGTGACCGCTTTTCTAAAATGGTTCATCTTGTACCCTTGCCTAAGTTGCCTTCCTCCTCTGAGTTGGTCCCTCTGTTTTTCCAGAACGTGGTTCGTTTGCATGGGATTCCGGAGAACATTGTTTCTGACAGGGGATCCCAGTTTGTGTCTAGATTTTGGCGGACGTTCTGTGCTAAGATGGGCATTGATTTGTCCTTTTCGTCTGCATTCCATCCTCAGACGAATGGCCAGACGGAGCGAACTAATCAGACCTTGGAAACTTATTTGAGGTGTTTTGTTTCTGCTGATCAGGATGACTGGGTTACCTTTTTGCCGCTGGCCGAGTTTGCCCTTAATAATCGGGCTAGTTCTGCTACCTTGGTTTCTCCTTTCTTTTGTAATTCGGGGTTTCATCCTCGTTTTTCCTCTGGTCAGGTGGAGCCTTCTGATTATCCTGGAGTGGACATGGTGGTGGATGGGTTGCATCGGATTTGGAGTCATGTGGTGGACAATTTGAAGTTGTCCCAGGAGAAGGCTCAGCAGTTTGCTAATCGCCGTCGCCGCGTGGGTCCTCGACTTCGTGTTGGGGACTTGGTGTGGTTGTCTTCTCATTTTGTTCCTATGAAGGTCTCTTCTCCTAAGTTCAAGCCTCGGTTCATCGGTCCTTATAGGATCTTGGAAATTCTTAACCCTGTGTCGTTTCGTTTGGATCTCCCGGCATCGTTTGCTATTCATAATGTGCTCCATCGGTCGTTGTTGCGGAGGTATGAGGTACCTGTTGTTCCTTCGCTTGAGCCTCCTGCTCCGGTGCTGGTGGAGGGAGAATTGGAGTATGTTGTGGAGAAGATCTTGGATTCTCGTGTTTCCAGACGGAAACTCCAATATTTGGTCAAGTGGAAGGGTTATGGTCAGGAGGATAATTCTTGGGTGGTTGCCTCTGATGTTCATGCTGATGATTTGGTCCACGCTTTTCATAGGGCTCATCCTGGTCGCCCTGGTGGTTCTCGTGAGGGTTCGGTGACCCCTCCTCAAGGGGGGGGTACTGTTGTGAGTTCTGTTTTTGGGCTCCCTCTGGTGGTTACTGATGGTACTGGGTGATTTGTGTTCTGCTGTCTCTGGTGTCCACCTGTTCTATTAGGATTTGGGAGTTTCCTATTTAACCGGGCTTTCTTGTCATTTCCACGCCGGCTATCAAGGTTATCAGAGTGTTTTGTTACCTCAGCTTCTGGCTTCAGTAATCTTCAGGACAAGCTAAGTTTTGATTTTCTTGTTCCACGTTTTGCTTTATTTTTGTCTTGTCCAGCTTGCATATAATTGTCTCTTTGCTGCTGGTTGCTTTAGTGGGCTGTATTTGCTCCTCATGTTCCATGAGTTGGAACATGAGTTCAAGTAATTACAGGATGGTTTTTTGAAGGGTTTTTTGCTGACCGCGCAGTTTACTTTTGTATCCTCTGCTATCTAGTTTTAGCGGGCCTCATTTTGCTGAATCTGTTTTCATACTGTGTATGTGCCTTCCTCTCATTTCACCGTCATTATATGCGGGGGGCTGCTATTTCTGTGGGGTATT
This sequence comes from Ranitomeya imitator, assembly GCF_032444005.1. Taxonomy (NCBI): domain Eukaryota; kingdom Metazoa; phylum Chordata; class Amphibia; order Anura; family Dendrobatidae; genus Ranitomeya; species Ranitomeya imitator. The sequence goes on along the minus strand of NC_091290.1, from coordinate 56,225,115 downwards.
TCTCTGGAGGCAAGAGAGGTCTGTGTTTCTTCTAATAGGGGAAGTTAGATCTTCGGCTGGTGCGAGACGTCTAGGATCAACGTAGGCACGTTCCCCGGCTATTGTTATTTGTGTGTTCAGGTTTAGGGTCGCGGTCAGCTCAGGTTCCATCACCCTAGAGCTCGTTGGTGCTTGTCCTTTTGTGATTCCCTGCCATTGGAATCATGACAAATGCCCAAGTGCTTCACAGAAGTTTAGAATGCAGAGTCGTGAAAATAAAAAATATTTTTTTTTTCACAAAAAAGATATTGTAGCACCCAAGTTTTTATTTTCACAAGGGTAACAAGAGAAATTGGACCCCAGAAGTTGTTGTCCAATTTATCCCGAGTACGCTGATGCCCCATATGTGGGGGTAACCCACTGTTTGGGCGCACGGCAGAGCTCAGAAGGGAGGGAGCACCATTTGACTTTTTGAGCGCAAAATTGGCTGTCGTGTTTGGAGACCCCCTGATGTACCTAAACAGTGGAAACCCCCCAATTCTAGCTCCAACCCTAACCCCAACACACCCCTAACCCTAATCCCAACCTGATCCATAATCCTAATCACTAACCCTAACCATAATCACAACCCTTACCCCAAAACAACCCTAATGTCAACCCTAACCATAACCCTAATCAAAACCCTAAATCCAACACACCCCTAATCCTAATCTCAACCCTAACCTCAAACCTAACCCTAATCCCAATACACCCCTAATCACAACCCTAACCTTAACCCTAATCCCAAACCTAACCCTAATCCCAAGCGTAACCCTAATACCAACCCTAATCCAAACCCTAACCCTAATCCCAGCTCTAACCCTAACTTTAGCCCCAACCCTAACCCTAGCCCTAAGGCTACTTTCACACTTGCGTCGTTTGGCATCCGTCGCAATCCGTCGTTTTGGACAAGAAACGGATCCTGCAAATGTGCCCGCAGGATGCGTTTTTTGCCCATAGACTTGTATTGCCGACGGATCGTGACGGATGGCCACACGTCGCGTCCGTCGTGCACTGGATTAGTTGTGTTTTAGCGGACCGTCGGCACAAAAAAACGTTCAATGAAACGTTTTTTTGTACGTCGCATCCGCCATTTCTGACCGCACATGCGTGGCCGTAACTCCGCCCCCTCCTCCCCAGGACATAGATTGGGCAGCAGATGCGTTGAAAAACTACAGCTGCTGCCCACGTTGTGCACAATTTTCACAACGTGCGTCGGTATGTCGGGCCGACGCATTGCGACGGCCCCGTACCGACGTAAGTGTGAAAGAAGCCTAACCCTAAATTTAGCGCCAACCCTAACCCTAAATTTAGCCCCAACCCTAACCCTAAATTTAGCCCCAACCCTAGCCCTAACCCTAACCCTAGCCCTAACCCTAGCCCTAACCCTACCCCTAACCCTACCCTTAACCCTACCCCTACCCCTAACCCTACCCCTAACCCTACCCCTAACCCTACCCTACCCCTAACCCTAACCCTAACCCTACCCCTAACCCTAATTTTAGCCCCAACTGCTGTTCTCCTGCCGGCCGGCAGATGGAGACAGATGGCGGGCGCACTGCGCATGCGCCCGCCATTTTCTTCTGCCGGCGGCCAGGAGGAGCAGCAAGAGGATCCAGGGACACAGGTGAGTATTGTAGGGTCCCTGAATCCCCCTATTTCTCTGTCCTCTGATGTGCGATCACATCAGAGGACAGAGAATTACACTTTACTTTTTTTTTTTGCGGTCGCCGGTAAACAGTTAATTACCGGCGATCGCAAAACAGGGGTCGGTAAAACCGACCCCGATCATGCTCTTTGGGGTCTCGGCTACCCCCGGCAGCCGAGACCCCAAAGATTCTCGCGGGGCCGGCCGGCGGGCGCACTGCGCATGCGCCCGCCATTTTTAAGATGGCGGCGCCCACCGGGAGCCACGAGGAGCATCGGGGGAGCTAGGTGAGTATTGGGGGGCCACCTGGGACCCCTTTTCTCTGTCCTCCGATGTGCGATCACATCGGAGGACATAGAAATTAAAAAGAGATCGCGTTTTTTTGTTTTTTTTTGCGATCGCCGGTAAACGGTTAATTACCGGCGATCGCAAATGCGGGGTGGGTTAAAAACCCCCCTAATCATGTTCTCTGGGGTCTCGGCTACCCTCGGCAGCCGAGACCCCGGAGAAAATCGGCCTCTGGGGGGCGCTATTCACTTTTTCCACAGCGCCGTTAATTAACGGCGCTGTGGTTTAAGTACCCTTAGCGGCCGCCGTTAAAAGGCGTATCGGCGGTCGCTAAGGGGTTAAGAATGGTAAATCTAGAAAATTGGAACTGCATTACTATCAAAGAAACTAGGTAAGTGCTACATTATGTTGACATGGAATTTTGCAAAATTGGAACTGCAATATTGCTATAGGAAAGTTTACAGTAAATTTTCTTAGAATTGTTCACAGTTCAGGACTCTGACACATGGTAAGGTTTTTAATATTAGATAGTGTAGGACCATCCCCATCAGGGTCACCTTGCCGTGGTGGGATGGCTTTTACGCTATTTTTGATCAAAAACAGTGTCACTAAGAATCCTATGTTATTTAAATGCACTTTTGCTTTTTACTTATTTAGTTACAGCAGGGTTTATCTTCATTTTGTTTTTTTGTAGGTTTTGTATGATCTATGGTCAATGTGAACATGCGTTTATGTATTTATGTGTCGCATACTGTATATACCAACTTAAACCAAGCTCAATTTTTGTGTTTTTAAATCTATTGTGGTGTATCCCAACAATGCCAACAATATTTTAATGATTAAATAAAGACTTTACAGTTTTTAACTGAAACTGGATCTTTACCTTTTTTTTGCATAAAAATAAACATACTTGATATAGTCATGTCCATAAAAGTACTATCCATCAAAATGTAAAACATATTTAAACAGTACATTAAATGTCGAAAAGGAAAAAAAATTGAAATGCCAGAATTGACGGTTTTTGGTCTCCACACTTCCCCAAAAAACGCACTAAAAATTGGTCAAATGTCATGTATTCTAGAACGGCATCAATTAAAGTCTTAGCTTGGCATATAAAAAGTAATTAATAGTGATGAGCCAATATACTCGGTGCTTGGGTTTTCTCGAGCACACTCGGGTGGTCTCCAAGTATTTATGACTACTCGGAGATTCAGTTTTCATTGCCGCAGCTGAATGATTTACAGCTACTAGCCAGGCTAAGTACATGTGGGGGTTGCCTGGTTGCTAGGCAACCCCCACATGTATTCAAGCTGGCTAACAGATGTAAATCATTCAGCTGCGGCAATGAAAACTAAATCTCCAAGCAGTCATAAATACTCGGAGACCACCCGAGCGTGCTCGGGAAAATCCAAGCAACGAGTATATTCGCTCATCACTAGTAATTAATCAAACAGGTCCATTGACGCAAAAATTAAAGTTACAGATATCAAAAAATGGGGATACAATGGTGATACAATATTTAAGATCCTAATATGTGGCCATATACCTATGATAATGATCAGTTGTATAAATGATCCCACCAGTAAAAATGGAAAGGAACAGGGTGGGATAGAATTTCAACCATCCACATAAAATACAGTATAAGTAGTTTTAGCTGACCACCACCAAAATGTTCCACTGGAGGTTACCCAGCAAAAGAAAACTCCTTATATAAAGATATGTAACTCCTAAATACACATCCACTAGAAAGTATAGCCAGCAAGGAAGTGCAGAGAAGGGATACTACAAAAAGCTCAGCCCAGAACGTGGGCAAACAAACATGGGAAAATGGAAAACAAAGAAAGGAGAAGGACAAAGTAACAATCAGTATTTGGGGAGAAAAGAAAAGAGCCATAACTCAACAGGCAGAAGACCTGACCACAAAGCAACAGGTCACAGAATCAAATCCCTAAACCGAGCCATGAGAACTCACCAAATTAAATCCCCAAACTGAGACTTGAGAACTATAAAGGGGTTGTTTAAGGATGATATACTTGTCCATACACCATATTATGGCATTTGATTTAAGTGCTTTTTATTGCCACACCTGGTAAATATGAGCAATAGTACATTCATTTTTTACTGGAACCTAAGCAAAAAATACACAAAACTAGTAGTCTGGACTTGTAAATATTCTTTCTTGCAGGACGGCATTGTTGAACATAGCTAAGAACTTTTAATCTGGATTATAAACCTGCTTAAACCTCTCATGCATGTGAAGGCAGCAGTGTTTACCAGTGGCCATAGTTCGTTTATGCAACTTTTTAATGACTTCTACTTGTGTGATGAGTATAATGCATGCAATGGTGGGGTTAGAAGGGAGCTCAATATGTATGGAAAAGCAATAATCGGATCACAGTGAACACGAGGATTACTTATAAACTTGTACAACTAAATAAGTAAGTACTATTTACATTCCACATATGTAAAAGGCAGCTTTAGTATTGTCAAGGGCTCAAACCTATAGCAAATGTATTATCGTTTCCAAGTTTCGGCAATTTATGAGGAACTTCTAGTGTTAAGTCAACCATAAAGGGGTCATCTATTTTTCTTTCTTTGGAAGCACACTGATTCTTTGCTTCCCAGGTTCCTGCTTGCTAGGGGAAGGGGAGACTTGCTCTTCTGAGGGTAGACAGTTCAGTCCCATGGTATGGTTGCACCCCTTGGTGCCCTTCCAATGCTGCAAGCAAAGACAGCTTTGCCTATGCAGCATCCGGCCAGCTTCAGAGCTGCAAATGCAACATATGTAGCAAATAGCTTGCGAGCTTGGTTTCTTTTCTTTTGAAACTGGCCACATCTAATGGTGGCCTGGTAATGAAGTAAACTATACAACTAATAATCTGTACTTTTTGAGAACAGAGATAATCTTTAATAAGAGGTAAAATGCAAAGTTACAGAGCCTGGATAAAGTATTCATAGCCAGTGAAATTTTCCACATTTTTTCACTTTACACCCACAAACTTTTTGGGCTAAATGCAAAATGCTATGTGAGGCAGAAAACTATAATTGCACATCACATTGAAAACACCATCCCCACTGTCAAACATGGTGGTGCAGCATCATGCTGTCAGGAAGCTTTTCTTCAGCAGGGACAAGGAGGCTGGTCAGAATTGATGTTGAGATGGATGGATCTAAATACAGGTCAATCCTGAAGGACAGCCTGTTAGAGGTTGCAAAAGACTTGAGACTAGAGCATAGGTTCACATTCCAGCAGGATAATAATGCTAAACATACTACCAGGGCTGCAATGTAATAGTTTAGATCAAAGCATACTCGTGTGTGAATGGCTTAGTCACAGCCAAACCTAAATACCCTTGAGAATCTGTGGCAAGACTTGGAAATTGCTGTTCATAGACACTTCCATCCAATCTCATGCAAAGTAGAATTGGCAAAAATTTCAGCCTCTAGATATGCAAAGCTGGTAGACATAAATCCTATAAGACAGCAGCAGTAATTAAAGTGAAAAGTGACCCTGCAAAGTATGGAACTCAGGGGGCTGAATACAAATGTACAACACAATTTTCAGATTTATATTTTTAAAATATTTAAACAATCATGTATCATTTCCTTTACACTTCACAAATAATTGCTACTTTGTGTTGGTCTATTACATAAAATCCCAATAAAATACAAGTTTCTGGGTGTAAGGTGGAAAAATGTTTAAAAGTTTATGGGGTATGAATACTTGTTCAAGACTCTGTACTTCTTTGTAGAATTACTTTGCCAGCTTCCCATTTCAGAAGTTAGGATGACCACTTACAACGTTTTTGGCCTTATAGGTTTTAAAATTATTGCAAGTATGGCAATTAATTTACTACCTTATTACATTAAAGGAAGGTAATAAACAAATGTTTAATAATTGATGGCTGATCATTAAGATAATGGGGGCCTGTCACTGTCAGATTTTGGGTCTGTCACTGAAGCCTCATCATTGTTTGCATCAGAACTTACACTATGGGTACCAAGGCGTGTAAGGAGGGGCATAGATTGAGGGAAGGACATGGCATGAAAAAGAGGGGGGCATCATCAAGATACTAAGTTTTCCTCGGCTTGCTTGGCATGCTTCAATCACACAAGTCTCCCAGATGCTCATCAGTAAAATTTGATAAGTATGGCCAAAGTGAACAATTCCAGTGGAAAATGGTTGGTCATTTGTCAAATGTTAATCAGTAACATTTCTGGCATGTAGCAATCTTTAAAATATCTGCATTAGGTCTTATGATATATGATTAATTCTTTGAAAATCCCATTAGTCTTACCTAGAACGAATGACACTGGGATCAGCTCTGCGTAGTTGTTACAGTACAAGGCCAGCTTCTCAAAGTGAGTTCTCTGCTGCTCATTAAGAAGGAGCCTGCAGGGCAGACATAAGGGAGACAGCTATATGAGCAGTGTTATAGTTAGGAATCATTCATCAGCAATGGGAAAACAAGAACCAGCAAAATCTAAAAGATTATAAACTTTCACTACACTAAAACCTAATCACAGTCTGAAATTACAGCTTATAGAAAAACCTGGCTTGTGCTAAAGTAAATTCTCTCAACCCCTAATTAAAGCATTTACACAGGTATATATGGAAAAATACATAAAACTTATAGAATTTAGTGGTTTAGTTGGCCGAAAAAACATTTATTTTATATGTAAATGTGTGGGGCTTCAGTGCACCCTTGGCATGCCCCAGAGCTCAGTGCAGCCTTGGCATGGGCAAGTGCTCAGTGCACCCTTGGCATGGCCCAGAGCTCAGTACACCCTTGGCATGGCCCAGAGCTCAGTGCACCCTTGGCATGGCCCAGAGCTCAGTACACCCTTGGCATGGCCCAGAGCTCAGTGCACCCTTGGCATGGCCAAGAGCTCAGTGCACCCTTGGCATGGGCAAGTGCTCAGTGCACCCTTGGCATGTCCAAGAGCTCAGTGCACCCTTGGCCTGACCAAGAGCTCAGTGCACCCTTGGCATGTCCAAGAGCTCAGTGCACCCTTGGCATGGGCAAGTGCTCAGTGCACCCTTGGCATGGCCCAGAGCTCAATGCACCCTTAGCATGGCCCAGAGCTCTGCACCCTTGGCATGCCCAGAGCTCAGTACACTGTTGGCATGGCCAGAGCTCAGTACACCGTTGGCATGGGCAAGAGCTCAGTGCAGCCTTGACATGGCCAAGAGCTGAGTGACCCATTACTCACCCTCAATTTGCATACTGAGCTCTTTGTCGTATTTTGGTTGACGGTGCTCAAATGAACACTGCCTGAACTCAATCAGCAGCTCTTTACTTTTGCATGGACACTATAGGAGCCCAGCCACACTCACACAGTGTCAGTGCTCGCTCTCATTACTTTTTTCTGTCTGTGGCTGCCACTTGATACTTTACTATAGACAGGAGCCAGTGATGGGAGCTGTAGTGACACTATGTGAACATGGCTGGGCTCCTGCCTTGTCAATGCAGTTGTACACAGCCACATATTGAGTTCAGGTGGGGCTCGCTTGAGCACAGTCAATTAAGATATGACAAGTGTTCGGCATGCAAATTGATGAGGTGTAATGGTGTACTGTGCTCTTGGGCACTCTAAAAGCACCAATACATATTAGACTAATGTCAGCTGAACTTGCTGATATTGACGGGTTCGATCAACAGTCTGATTTATATGCAACACCGGCCGACTGATGGTTGGGAAACATGTCGATCGGCATGTCTGATTTCGGACTGTTGACCTACTGACATATCAGTAAATGGTTTTCTCATAGAGAACACAGGAGCACTAAGCCGAGTAAGTGCTCCTGTGTTTGGGAGACATGGGCAAGATTGCTTTTGGCCGAATGATCAGCCGAAGCATTGCCGACAGCCATCTAATGTGTATAACCAGATTTAGGGTGCACCGAAGCCCCTCATTTGCAAACAAAATAGTTTTTTCCTGTCACCTAAATGAGTAAAATGTATACTACAGGTCCATAAACAGTTTGGCACAGTCAGCACCAACTGCAAACTATCAGTGTGTAGATTACACACATACAAGGAGGATAGTAACACCCTATAAAGAATACCAGAGGAATGGCACAAAACACAGGTCTACGGAGTAATGCCCTCGAATATTTTCCATTTAGTGCATGTGATGTATATGAAACACATAAGACAGGAGAGACGACAGGTTCTCTTTTAGCTTTATTATGGTACAACCCTTACAGTAATGTTGAAATTCATGGTCCATTTCCACATACAGATGTAAACTATGTAGCGGTGACTTGACGGTGACTCATTGACTGAACTTTAGAGATTACGAAGTTTAGAATAGATTGGTCATCTGTTGTCTTCCGTGTTACTAATCCTAATTATTACATAGCTACTAATTTATGAAGATGTAAAGGTTAACGTACAAACAATGGAAAACTGTGATTTGATTTTGGGTAAAAGGTCTGTTGAGTCCAAAAATTAAAGCTGGCCATAAACATTAATTATTCTGCATATCACTGGCAGATCCAGCTGCCAATCAGCTGTCAGCTTAAATGGCCGTCAGGTGAATGATGGAATCGGACAATTGTTTTGCCGGCAGTTATCTCCGCCATCCCTAGAGAACAAAAGGATCAGCAGTCCAAAACAAGGCATGCTAGATCCTTATCCCCCCCTGACAATTATCTGTCCGAGGTCCACATTTATAGTGTACTGTCAATTCAACACACAGAACTTGGGATGAAAAGTAAATAAATTGTAATAGTAAAGGTACCTTCACACTCAGCGACGCTGCAGCGATACCGACAACGATGCCGATCGCTGCAGCGTCGCTGTTAAGTCGTTAAATGTAAAAAATATTAGTTAACGTGATTCTGTCTGTTAAGTGGCTTCGGTGTGAATGTGCACCTACACATTACACTAATTTATTTGGTATTGTTTGAGTTTTTTTGTACTCTATACCAACAGGGTCGTGGCTCTCTCTTTTTGGGTTGGGCCTTTTGTCTATATAGCTTCCCAGGTGTCAGAATAGTCGGGTTTAGGTCATCCTCTGCCCCCATCTATTTTGACATTTGCTGACAAATAATGAGGTGAACTACAAGAGTTAGGGTCCATACCAATCGGGTACACCTTGTCGTGGTGGGATGGCTTTTAGCCTTTTTGATCAAAATAGTGTCAGCTAAGTACAATATGTTATTCACATGTACTATTACCATTTAATTACTTATTTCAGGGTATTTGCTCATTGTTTTTATCATAGGCACTGTCTGTTCATGGCCACAGTGTGAATGTGAACCTACACATTACACTTATACCAATATAGTATATACCGATATATACTCAACCACTGAGGACTCTCAATTCTAAATATTTGTCTTCACTTATACCAATATATATTCCTGCTCATTTGTTTGGATTTGTTGACTAAAAACATATGTATTGGTGGGTTTGGTTGGCGTTAAGGTACCGTTACACTAAGCGACGCTGCAGCGATATAGACAACGAGCAGATCGCTGCAGCGTCGCTGTTTAGGTCGCTGTAGAGACGTCAAACACGGCAACACCAGAACGATGCAGGAGCGATCCAGTGACGTAACGGCGACTCACTTATCGTTCTCACTGGTTGTTAGCTCCATGAAAAAACCATTGCAGGCATCGTTGCTTTTGCTGTCAAACATCACGAATCACGCCGACCTGACGACGAAATAAAGTTCTGGACTTCTAGCTCCGACCAGCGATGGCACAGCGGGATCCAGATCGCTGCTGCGTGTCAAACACAACGAGATCACTATCCAGGACGCTGCAACGTCACGGATCGTTGTTGTTCTCGTTCTAAAGTTGCTCAGTGTGAAGGTACCTTTAGGCTAATGAGTAAGTGGCCTTTAGAAACACATGCCATTAGTCCTGTGGGTATGACAACCACAGACCTCACATGCACTTTTCACCAAATTTAGCGAGATCTGTCAGTGATGTAAACCCTATAAAACAGTCAGGAGTAACTGTTGACTTGGCTCCCGGACCCATTTTCCTCCTCAATAAACATAAGTAGTAGTAACATAAACTAGGTTAAACGTACTATCTAGTGTAGTACCTGTAGGTGACGCTGATGATGAAGTAGAAGCCGACAAAAATAAGGAACTCTTGGTAGAGTAATTTGTAGATACTACCTCGCCATCGGAGAAGTAACCTGGAGAACGTCCCCAGCTTGGCATCTGCCACACGATTGCTGTAGGTGACCGTCATCTCTTCAGGTGCTGATACATCTTGTACAGATAAGAAAAGCATAACACAGATAACATGGTCTGGTACATACAACTATTTTTCATTGTTTCTTGGACTTGACTAGATAGGTCATTATCAGATTGGTGAGGATCCAACTCATGACACCTCCACTAATCAACTGATTGAAAGGGATTCAGCCAACCAGAATTAGCACATTGTGTAGGGTCTGTAAATGGTAGGGCACATTTTCACCCACAAAAGTCAATGGGAAAGAGTTGGCAGTGGCATTCTTTGCCTTTACACAATATGGCACCTTCAATCAGCAGATTGGGATATTTGCCGGGAGTTGGATGCCCAATAATCTGATATAGATGACCTATTCCTGGAAAATTCCATCACCGTTATATCTTAGCCATACGAGTGTATGTAAAAAAGATATCACACGAAAAAGGTAACACAAAATACTTGCTTATAATACGTCCTAAAAAGATGGGTTGACCTGGTGTTTGTGTATTTAGGTGATCATATGTTTTACTAACAGAAATAAATTAAGATCCTCTAAAGAGGAAGGAATTTAAGTAAACAGCATAGCTAGGCTGAAGAAGAACCAGGAAGGGGAGAAGAAGAAAACTCTTTCTAAAGTTTTTTTGTGTGTGTTTTGGAATATGAGATCTTCCCAAACAACAGATGCCATTGATCTAAGCTGCCATAAAACACACATCCTCTGATGTATCGGGAGACAATACAGAATCCTATCTCTCCACAATGACTGACCCAGGAAAGTTTTTAAAAATAACAAATAAAAAGCTAACTCTGATCCCAGCTGTTTACCCCTTAGATGCAGAGGTCAAAAGTGAATGCAGCAAGTAAGACGTTTGACAGTGCAAAAGACTCCCTCTGTCACCCCAGCAGTGCTGTCAGTTCTAACTGTTGCAAAAAAATATTGTATTTTTCAATTTATGGCTTGATAAAGTATGTTTGTGGCTGCCCTATACATGTTTTGAATAATAAAGAAGCTAACTGAGGAACTTCTTTGGCGCCTTGGATATTTCTTGTTGGATCAACAGGAAATGTGGCGATGAGTTGTCTTAAGACAGCATGGAGCTAAGTGAGTGGTCCACAGGAACCTTCTACTACAACTAACTATTCCAGAGTATTATGTAAGTGATCAAACAATTAATATATATAAATATATATAAAAAGCTTCCTGATCATAAAAAAGTAAAACATATCTTTTATTTACTTGAAAATATATATTTATAAAAACTGTAATTAAATAAATATAAAGTACAGTCACAATTTACAATGACTCCTAAAAATGTCCATAAAAAGCGAATAAAAGTGAAACTATAACTTATAGGGGCTCTAAAATTACGGTAAAATAACAACATCCCATCCTGCAGAAAAAACACCATCCAAATTGGGGTACAAAGATATTTACAGAGCAGGTTTTTTTCTATCCATAAATTAAACCTTCTCCTTGGGTGGCCAACTACTTTACCTAACCTTTGTCCTAGCCATTGCGTTACCTAATGGATTCATACATAAATCAATAAATACATTCAAAGAAAAAGACTTCTGTTGTGGAATATGAAGACTTTTCATGAGACAAGATCGTCTTATTAACAATCATCTTTACCAATCCATAGAGAGGTAAGAAAAGATGAGGAAAGAGAATATTGAAGATCGTGGGATCATCATTTATACGGCTTACTTTCTATGAGACTGAAGTAGATGATTGTTTGTTGATTTCTGTCTATCTGAGCTTGAATGACAGATACTCTTATATCCAGTGGTAAGTCCCATGTCACTTACCAGTCACCACTCAGACTCCATGTCCTACTTGTTCCTATCTTCACCCATTGAGCTCTGTAGCAAAAATAACCAAATCTGTTCTGTGGTCCTGTGATCCCATAATCTGCTCTTACAGTATTCACTTTGTTGTCCCTATAACTAACCACCCCCATCCCACAGTTACAGCGCTCAGTTGTGGGCTTATTGTACGAGCTCCTGGCACTGCTTTCTCTGGTCGAACATAAACTGTTTGCTTTTTAAATCTTTTCCTGTTTGGATTTTCATGGAGATTAATGGTGACAGAGTTACAAACTTCATAATATGTGAGGTAGGCCTGAGATGTCCTAATGGCATAATAGAGTGCTGAAAATAATAGTCATATGCACGCCATTAGGTCTTGGAACCCACATAGTGGATCAGCAAATGAAAATCCACTTCACAAGATGCATTTTGTACTCCCGTACTCCTTGGTTTTACACATTGGCAGCAAGGCTAGCCCTGCTGCATAGTCAGTCATATGCCCCCCATTAGGCCTTGGAACCCAAATACTGGATGGACCCATGAAAATCCACTCGTATTTTTTAATGGTATGATGGTTCCCTCTTTGCAGAATTATTTACAGGAGAATTTGGCAATTGTGTTTGCCATGTTTTTAACACTAAGGTTCAGATTTGGCTTTAAAAAAGGCTAATCCTTGCAATACAAAGCAATTTCATTGCAAACTACAATATTCAAGGAATATTAAGATTGAGTAGTGTGAGTGCGTACATTTTTGTATATGTTAACAATAACATACAAAGGTTAATAAGTACATATAAGGATTACATAAATATACTGATTACTTATATATATGAAGATTAACTTCATACAGTCTACTTACATCATCACCAAGAGGCTTTTAAATATCATCCATCTGGAATATCAGAGAAGCAACACCAAGATAGAGAACCCCTGGGAGATTACCTTACTGCATGGGCGTCCCCAATTATGCAGGTATCAGCACACTGTACATGTACAGGTACCCCAGTTTTGGCATCTGTCTTAGTCATGTTTCTCTGGTCTTATATAGTGATTTACACTATGTAGTAACTCTAGTTTCACCTAGACCTTCAAGTGGCCACTTTTCATGGTTGGATGAAACTGAGATATCATGGACTGATCAGACGAGGGGCCATAAACCACTAGAAAATAAAAGACACAAGGATTTAGATCAAACCACCACAGGCAGAGTTTCAGTAAACCTTAATATTTTACAATGACAAACAGCAAACATATAGAGGCTTCGAACTGTTTGTGAAGTGATTAAACAAACATTTATCAAGATTGTGTCACTATGAGCATTGTCTGTCGCATCTGTAAATGTTTTACAAGACATGCAGCTATGTGATTGTCTGAATGCATTCGGTGTAGAGTATTTCAATCTTGTTTACAAATCGCCATTTGTATATTCACCATTTGTACATTTAAGGCAGCTAAAGTTATGGCTCTCAAGGAGAGAAACTAATATAGTCAATTCCCCAATGTGTTGTCCTTTTTTTAAAAATAAAAAGAGTGCCATCACAGCACCCTGGGCCAAAAGACACCGTACAGACCACGTTCACCCTGTGATATAGTGATTCTGAATGAGGAGGATAAGGAGGAGCATAAGAACAAACAAACCAAATCCGGAAGCGTAAACCCATGTGTGGTTGTGAAGAGGTGCATGAGAATACACCTCCCCAAAAGAGAGAATGTATTTGAGGTTATATTTTGATGTTTTCACTTGGTAGTGTACAGAAGTCTTTCCCAATCCAGGCCTTGTTCATTTTTATAAGAGTCAGCCTGTCAGCATTTTCAGTTGACAGGCGGATGCGCTTACCTGTTATAATTCCACCAGCGGCACTAAAAACCCTCTCTGACAGAACGCTAGCAGCAGGGCAGGCCAAGACCTCCAAGGCGTAGAGAGACAGTTCATGCCACATGTCCAGCTTGGATACTCAATAATTAAAAGGCACAGAGGAATCACGGAGGGCATTTGCACGATCAGCAAGGTACTCCCTCACCATCTTCCCAAACATTGCACTTCTTGTGACAGCACCCCTTGCCTCTGTGCCGCCATGATGGGAGGGTCTGAGAAAACTGTCCCAGAACTTGGCCATTGTTCCCCTGCCTGAGCTGGATTGTACTTCTGTCTCTCTTGCTTGGAGTCCTTGGTTGTACAACAAACTCTGACGTCTGCTGCCAGCTTTCTCACATGGGAATTTTCTAAGTAATTCCGCTACAAGGGCCCTGTGGTACTGCAACATTTTAGTACACCTCTCTGCCTCTGGCAGAAGAGATTGAAAGTTCTCCTTGTAGCGTGGGTCTAGAAGTGTCACCAACCAGTAATGAGTGTCACCCAAAATTTTGATAATCCGAGGGTCACATGAAATGCAGCGCAACATAAAGTCAGCCATGCGTGCCAGACAGCTAACAGTCCTTCCGTGTCCTCACCAGCAGGATGACTGACCATGCTGTCCTCCTCCTCCTCCTCATCCTCCTCCCCCTGTCCTCTGATCATCCCTGTTGAACAGAAGCTAATGCAGATGTGTTTGTAGTACCGTCTATAGCGCATGAAAGTAGCTCCTGTTTTTCCTCCTCCTCCTCCTCATTGCCTACCAATCCACGCTGAGAAGACATGAGGCTGGGCTGAGTATAATCCCCCTGTATGTTTCCTTGCTCCATGTCCTCGTGCTCTGCCTGCAATGCATCCTCTTTGATTGTGAGCAGAGAGGTTTTAAGAATGCTGAGAAGCGGTATGGTGATGCTAATTATGGCGTCATCGCCGCTCACCATCTTGGTGCAGTCCTCAAAGTTTTGGAGGATGTTACATATGTCTGACATCCATGTCCACTCCTGAGGTCTTATGTGTGGAGTCTGACCTGAAATTCGACGGCCCAGGAAGCAGGATACCCCAGCGCCACACCTAGAGGAGCCCTTTTTGGGACCTAATTTCAAACTTTCAAACAGTATCAGCTACTCAGTTTGAGAAAGACCCGGAATTGGGTCGAAACGTCACTTTTTTTCTTATCCTGCTGTATGTGTACATATATTTAAAGGGAACCTGTCACCTGAATTTGGCGGGACTGGTTTTGGGTCATATGGGCGGAGTTTTCGGGTGTTTGATTCACCCTTTCCTTACCCGCTGGCTGCATGCTGGCCGCAATATTGGATTGAAGTTCATTCTCTGTCCTCCGTAGTACACGCCTGCGCAAGGCAAGATTGCCTTGCGCAGGCGTGTACTACGGAGGACATAGAATGAACTTCAATGCAATATTGCGGCCAGCGGGTAAGGAAAGGGTGAATCAAACACCCGAAAACTCCGCCCATATGACCCAAAACCAGTCCCGCCAAATTCAGGTGACAGGTTCCCTTTAAATGTCAAACACATGTGAATAAATACACCACTTTGCAAGCTATAACCCAAGAGAGTGCGGCTGTTTTCTCGCTTATCCTCCTGACTTTCTGGCAATTGTGTCTCATCATCTTCCACCTCTTGTGACACTTTCCCACCATCGCCTTCATGTGACCGGGGCTGGTCAAAGCTTTGGGCAGCTCTACATGCGATCTTATCTTTCCCCACTTCAAGATGACCGGCAGAGATTTCTGAATCTTGAAATGGAAAACTGAACAGCTCTTCAGAGTGTCCAAGTATGGGATAAGTTGTCTCAGGGCACTCAGCATGGTGGGAGGAAGGAGGATCAGGGTGAGGAATATCCTGGCCACACTCACGGCTACTCAGACTTGACGTGTGGAAGACAAGGAGGTGGTGGTGGCTAAGTGACTGGAAGCATTATCCGCTATCCAACCAACAACCGTTTCACACTGCTCTGGCTTCAATAGTGGTGTGTTGCGGTCCCCTAGAACTGGGACAGGAAGGTCGAGCGAGAAGATGTGGGTCTTTGTTGTTGTCCACTTCCACCTTGCCCATGACCTCGTCCTCTGGATGCACCATCAGCATCATGTCCACTTCCCCGTCCCTTGCCCCTTGCCTTAACCATTTTAAATGGACTACTGCACTATTTCAAATGCTCAAAACAAATGTCTTTATTAGTAGCGAAATAATATGTGATCAGTATGCCTGCAAATCTATGATTTTTCAAACCCAAACACCAGGCAGGCCTCAGCCTGACCTAACAGAATGTATACAATTTTTTTTTTTTTTAAAGTTGCTGCTATGTAGTTGAGCCGATCCAGTGATGCCAACTTCTAGCAAAAGTATGGCAAAAGTAAAAAAAAAAAATGTTTTTAAAAATATGAAAAAAATAAAAAAAAATAAAAGTTTAAATCACCCCCCTTTCGCCCCATCCAAAATAAAACAATAAAAAAAAAATCAAACCTACACTTATTTGGTATCGCCGCATTCAGAATCGCCTGATCTATCAATAAAAAAAAGCGTTAACCTGATCGCTAAACAGCGTAACGAGAAAAAAATTCGAAACACCAGAATTACGTTTTTTTGATCGCTATGACATTGCATTAAAATGCAATAACGGGCGATCAAAAAAATGTTTCTGCACAAAAGTGCTATCATTAAAAACATCATCTCGGCACGCAAAAAATAAGCCCTCAACCGACCCCAGATCACGAAAAATGGAGACGCTACGGATATCGGAAAATGGCGCATTTTGTTTTGTTGTTTTTTTTAGCCAAGTTTTGAATTTTGTTTCACCACTTAGATAAAAAATAACCTAGACATGTTAGGTATCTGTGAACTTGTAATGACCTGGAGAATCGAATCATAATATCAGGTCAGTTTTAGCATTTAATGAAGCTAGCAAAAAAGCCAATCAAAAAACAAGTGTGGGATTGCACTTTTTTTGCAATTTCACCGCACTTGGAATTTTTTACCGTTTTCTAGTACAAGACACTTACCATGGTGTCGTTCAAAAGTACAACTCGTCCCGCAAAAAATAAGCCCTCACATTACCATATTGACAGAAAAATAAAAAAGTTATGTCTCTGGGAAGGAGGGGAGTGAAAAACGAAAACACAAAAACGAAAAAAGGCCGTGGCGGGAAGGGGTTAAAACACCCCCCCCCAAAAAAAAAGGGGGCACAAGGGTAGCATATACAACTATGCTACGTATGCCTGACAAACTATAACTTTTCAACAGGCCTTAGTCTGACAGAACAGACTGTATGTATGTATATATTTTTTTTTTTGGGAGGGGAAATTAAAAAAAATAAAAATAGGTATATAGACAGTAAATAAGCAGCAGCAGGCAGTTAAGGAGCTTTGGGAGGGATGCAGTGGGAGCAATGGACGCACATACAGTGCCTGCAGGCCTTACACTGATGTGGATATGCTGTGCCCTGCCTGCCTAGCACTGCAATATCGGGACCCACGAATTAGCCCTAAAAAGGACTTTTTGTTTCTGAGGAGTTGCAGACCTACACTAACTCTAAAACCACGATTCTGACCCTATCTCGGCAGCAGTTCTCCCTACTCTCGCTGAAACAGGAACAGAATGCGGCGAGCAGGGTGGCGCCAGGTCTCTTATACTCGGGATGATGCTGTACGGCCCAGCCAATCACTGCACGACCACAACAAAGATGGCTGCGGCGTTTCATGGCCTGGCAGACAATCCCTGCACCGTGACTGGGTCTCTAAAGTCCGCCAAAACTGCTGGGTGGAGACTGCAGTTACCGCCAAATAATCCCGGAAATGCTCGCTCCTCGCCGAGTACACCAAGTACCCCGAGTAGTGGCGAGCACGTACGCTCATCACTAGTAACTACCTTTCATGGCACTACGTAGCTCCTATTTGTAGCAATTTGTTGTTGTTTTCTTGTCCATTCTTTCTTGCATTTACAGTATGATCCTTAACTATTTAGCTCCTAGGCTGCTTTGATGCAATCATGGACAGTTTACAGTGTCACCTGAGATTAACTGCAGCGCTGCCCAACTGTCTCTCAGGTTCTTTTTTACTAACATTCTCCTGCCCTCTTGCGCCATTTTGGACATTTATTTATACTTATTTTATTGCCACATTTTACTCATGATGTTATTCTAATTATGGTGGTTGCCTGTTTGATTCTTTGTAATACATGCCATATTTATACTTGATTTACCTTATCACTGACATTCATGTGGAGCACCCCCAGACGCAGGGCCGCGGGTTACTCGGTACCGGTCCTCTGCTGGCTCAGTTCTGGGGATGTCACGGTGGCTGGACCCGGTCCGTGACCCTGCTAAGGGGCGTCCAATGAAAAGTGATACAAGTCTGTCAAGGTTTCGTGACGCCACCTGTGGTATTCAGTCAGGGTGACCAACGCTGCTTGGGGTCCACTGGGGTGATGTGATGGCAGCTAGATGGTATACCTTCCCACAGGTGAAGTAGATCCCCAGGGCTTCCCAGTAGTGTAGGTGGCGATGGTGTGAGGTGCAGTCAATAACGAGGACACAGGGTTGCAGTCTCTTTACCTTTTTTACTGGTGACTTCAGGATCCTCAATCCAGAGCACAGTTAACAGGGCTGTCTGAGACCGGCCGGTCCAAAGGCACATCCAGAGTTCCCTTTGCAGGTGGAAATCGTTGCCTACCAATAGCGCCTGTGTGTTGTAGTCCTTCCCTGCTGAGCATTCGGGATAGTCCTCACAACTTCTGTTCTCGTTCTTTCTAGTTCTTTCTCATTTCTTTCTAGTTCTTTCTATTCTCCATCCCCCAAGTTGGTTATGGCTAGGACGCACCCGTTTGACAGGTAGGCTCGGAGCTCTTCCGGGACCCTAGAGACGCCCCTCTCCACGGTTGCCCTCTATGTCTGCTTAGGTGATGTAAGGTAGACAGCCAACCTATAATTAACTGTCCTGAGGTATTTGAAGTAAGGCATAAAGTCAGTTACTTCCTCGGTGTTCCGGGCACCGGCTACGCGCCTCAGTAGGATGTTGCCGTTCTCGGGGCACGACTCCTACTGGCTCTCCTTTGTGCTTTATCTCGTTTCTAACTGTCCACAATATCCTTCGCTTCATGTCCTTTCTTAGGATACCGCCGCAAGGTAGTGCAGGCGTGGTTCCGTAACGTTCTGCCTTGTCGCTAGGTACCTGCCAGGTTCCCACGCCTGACAGGGACCCCCCTGAATCTTCCCCGCAACACCCCCTGCCACGGAATGTTGCCTGGACAAAACCCAGTCAGCTTCTGCTCTAACTTCCTATCCAACCCCTAGTTTTACCAGTGTGAGGAGTGGCCTAATAAATAAAACCTTTTGCTCCCCCTATTGGCCGGAGTGTGAAGTGTAATGTGTGATGGTGATACCTGGTCAGATGAACTTCTTTAGTGCCATCAGACATACCATCACTCCCCTTAGTGGCAGAGCGACATTACTGCCACGACCAGGTCTCTGGGGCGCTGCACTCCCCCCCTCCCCCCGGGTAAATCCAGTACTCCTGGACTGGGAAGAAGAACAACAATACATGTTAGCAAAAGACATACAAAATTTTGGAATGCTTGAAACAAGTAAATTTAACAATGCTTCCCTTTATGGGAGGTGAGGACACTTGAACGTTACAAACAAAAACAAGGTTAAATATTTTAAATAACACTCTGACTATAAATAACTTCTGGTACCCTGCCGGGTATTCTACTAAGTGCAAATTCTGAACAATAATTTAACTTCTCCTTTAAGGGCGTATAGGCTGGACCCACTAAAGGCTTACTATAAAGTACTTTAATGCAAACTCAACTTTTCTTTATTTTTCTAACTTCACAAATGCAGGACCGCCTAGCTCCTTGGCTGGGCCTACTGTCATTGTCACAATCAACTATCTTTCTATGGTTCTCAGGAGGACTCTCTAACCCCTACAGGTTCACTATGTTGAAATTCGGCTTCCAACTTTTCCTGTCCTCAATCTCTAGTAACATTATTAACAGTTCCTAAATCTCAACATTATTACAATTTTAACTTTCCTAAGGCAACATTATACTTAAGTGCAACATGTGAACATTCCCTTTAAGAGGGAACCAGGTCTCTTTGAGGTAGTGCAGATTCTCTCTGTCTGCAAGTCCGTTAGAAAGCAAGACCTTCTGTGCTGTATTCAAAAACAGTCTCTTCACAAAGCCTTCTTTCTGTGTAAAACCAGTAGAGGGCACCTTTAAGAAGGTGCGAACTATTTACAAAACAGTTTGTGAATCATTCACCGTCCATGATTCGGCAGTCCTTGAAAACAATGGTAACTTGTGCAAAAATAAAACGATAGGGATCCCGGGTAAACAAAGGGATCCCTTTAAGAGTTAACCCTAAACGGGTTTAGGCAAAAGAGCAGGAAACAAACAGTTAACTATTTACATTTGTCGGGGTTTCGAGGTTTATTCTCACGACGTTAGGTTGCAAGGCATCAGCTGGCAGCGAACACTTCCTGGGCCGGGAAGATCTGTGTTCGACTTCTCATCCGATGCGATATCAATGTCACTAATCGGTTTTTCAGGTATAATCTGGGTTCGAATGTCACTTTTGGTAGTAGGTTCAGTAGCGGCAATAATGTCCACTGTGGTAGTAGTATTAGGATTTGTCAGTTCAGAGTTAGTCTTAGTCATGGCATCAGGTGGCGCTGCTACGGGGCCTACCAGTAGGTCCTCCATCACTGGGGCAGGGTCGGCGTCCTTACCTGCCACCACGGTGTCCTCGGGGTCGGCCGACTCTGACGACGGCGGGCTCCGGAATGCCGACTGCGTGGCCCTGCGCTGTGGCGCTGTCATCTCTGTTTGCAGTATCTCGCTTTCCGGCAGGGCCTTGCTTTCTGGCTTCGGAGCGCTGGAACTTCTTTCTTGCTCCGGACCAGACGAGGCCGCCGACAGATGTCTGGTGAGGCCCCCGGTGACGGTCTCCTTCCACCCGGCCTCAGTGCTCAGCTGCGTCCGCCGGAGTTGATCGCTGAGCTCGTCCACTCCGGCCTGCAGGAAGTCGGGACCAACAGGTGACGCTCGGCCGCGGTATCTCTCTGGGTAGCTGGGGGAGTCCTCTGCTCCGACCCCACGCTCCGATCCCGGTCGGCTGGCCATGGCGTCTCCCACGTGGTTCACTTCTTCTCCCTCGTCCTTTTCCCGCTCTCTCCTCTGTAGGCGGTTTTGCTTTCTTTGTCTCCGCCCGCCATTGAGGATCAGGAGGCGGATCTCGGCTGCTGACGGACACGTCCTCAAGGTACCGAAATATTTAGACTGGGCGGCCATTGCTCTTCGCGCTTCTCAGTTCGTCCACGCCCACAACTCCACGCCCTTCTTCTTCTCCTGCGCTCCTCGTGGCGCTGTAATGGTGGCGGTTTTGGCTATGTCTGCTTAGGTGATGTAAGGTAGACTGCCAACCTATAATTAACTGTCCTGCGGTATTTGAAGTAAGGCATAAGTCAGTTACTTCCTCGGTGTTCCGGGCACCGGCTACACGCCTCAGTAGGATGTTGCCGTTCTCGGGGCACGACTCCTACTGGCTCTCCTTTGTGCTTGATCTCGTTTCTAACTGTCCACAATATCCTTCGCTTCGTGTCCTTTCTTAGGATACCGCCGCAAGGTAGTAGAGGCGTGGTTCCGTAACGTTCTGCCTTGTCGCTAGGTACCTGCCAGCTTCCCACGCCTGACATGGACCCCCCTGAGTCTTCCCCGCAACACCCCCTGCCACGGGATGTTGCCTGGACAAAACCCAGTCAGCTTCTGCTCTAACTTCCTATCCAACCCCTAGTTTTACCAGTGTGAGAAGGCCTAATAAATAAAACCTTTTGCTCCCCCTAGTGGCCGGAGTGTAAAGTGTAATGTGTGCTGGTGATACCTGGTCAGATTAACTCCTTTAGTGCCATCAGATGTACCATCACTCCCCTTAGTGGCAGAGCGACATTACTGCAACGACGAGGTCTCTGGGGCGCTGCACATGCGTATTTGGTGCTAGTTATGTATGAGATGTGCAGGCTATTTATGTCAATATTATGACCTAACATTTTTCTGATTCAACACATCTACCAACACATTGGTCTTCTGATACTTTTATACTCGCCATATAGTGCACTTTGCACCATTATTTTCATTCTTTGTACAATTAGTCTACACAATCATTGTTGTCAGTGTTATATGGTTGTTACTCTGGTCTTGTGTATTTTATGAGCATATTTTACACTGTGTGTCACCAGAACCTTGTTGCCATCCCTTTCTTCCTTTGTTTGTCTTTAATAATAAACAATATATATTTTTTGTACTATACATCCTTTATTTGTGTTCATTTGACCTTATAGTTCGGTTCTTTTTCTCTTCCTTTGTTATTCTCACATTAGTGCAAAATGTCCGTGTGCTGCCAGATTTTTTATTATCATACGGCACTCGGACTTGTAGAATTTTATAGCTCCATTCACACATTCATGAGGATGTCATGTATACCAGGATAGGAATGAGGGGGCCATGTACAGGTCCTTCTCAAAAAATTAGCATATAGTGTTAAATTTCATTATTTACCATAATGTAATGATTACAATTAAACTTTCATATATTATAGATTCATTATCCACCAACTGAAATTTGTCAGGTCTTTTATTGTTTTAATACTGATGATTTTGGCATACAACTCCTGATAACCCAAAAAACCTGTCTCAATAAATTAGCATATTTCACACATCCAATCAAATAAAAGTGTTTTTTAATAACAAACAAAAAAACCATCAAATAATAATGTTCAGTTATGCACTCAATACTTGGTCGGGAATCCTTTGGCAGAAATGACTGCTTCAATGCGGCGTGGCATGGAGGCAATCAGCCTGTGACACTGCTGAGATGTTATGGAGGCCCAGGATGCTTCAATAGCGGCCTTAAGCTCATCCAGAGTGTTGGGTCTTGCGTCTCTCAACTTTCTCTTCACAATATCCCACAGATTCTCTATGGGGTTCAGGTCAGGAGAGTTGGCAGGCCAATTGAACACAGTAATACCATGGTCAGTAAACCATTTACCAGTGGTTTTGGCACTGTGAGCAGGTGCCAGGTCGTGCTGAAAAATGAAATCTTCATCTCCATAAAGCATTTCAGCCGATGGAAGCATGAAGTGCTCCAAAATCTCCTGATAGCTAGCTGCATTGACCCTGCCCTTGATGAAACACAGTGGACCAACACCAGCAGCTGACATGGCACCCCACACCATCACTGACTGTGGGTACTTGACACTGGACTTCAGGCATTTTGGCATTTCCTTCTCCCCAGTCTTCCTCCAGACTCTGGCACCTTGATTTCCGAATGACATGCAAAATTTGCTTTCATCAGAAAAAAGTACTTGGGACCACTTAGCAACAGTCCAGTGCTGCTTCTCTGTAGCCCAGGTCAGGCGCCTCTGCCGCTGTTTATGGTTCAAAAGTGGCTTTACCTGGGGAATGCGGCACCTGTAGCCCATTTCCTGCACACGCCTGTGCACGGTGGCTCTGGATGTTTCCACACCAGACTCAGTCCACTGCTTCCTCAGGTTCCCCAAGGTCTGGAATCGGTCCTTCTCCACAATCTTCCTCAGGGTCCGGTCTCCTCTTCTCGTTGTACAGCGTTTTCTGCCACATTGTTTCCTTCCAACAGACTTACCATTGAGGTGCCTTGATACAGCACTCTGGGAACAGCCTATTTGTTGAGAAATTTCTTTCTGGGTCTTACCCTCTTGCTTGAGGGTGTCAATGATGGACTTCTTGACATCTGTCAGGTCGCTAGTCTTACCCATGATGGGGGTTTTGAGTAAAGGCCCCTTCACATTAAGCGACGCTGCAGCGATACCGACAACGATCCGGATCGCTGCAGCGTCGCTGTTTGGTCGCCGAAGAGCTGTCACACAGACCGCTCTCCAGCGACCAACGATGCCGGTAACCAGGGTAAACATCAGGTAACTAAGCGCAGGGCCGCGCTTAGTAACCCGATGTTTACCCTGGTTACCATGCTAAAAGTAAAAAAAAACAAACACTAGATACTTACCTACCGCTGTCTGTCCTCCAGCGCTGCGCTCTGCTTCTCTGCTCTCCTCCTGTACTGTCTGTGAGCCGGAAAGCAGAGCGGTGACGTCACCGCTCTGCTTTCCGGCTCACAGACAGTACAGGAGGAGAGCAGAGCACAGCGCTGGAGGACAGACAGCGGTAGGTAAGTATGTACTGTTTGTTTTTTTTTACTTTTAGCATGGTAACCAGGGTAAACATCGGGTTACTAAGCGCGGCCCTGCGCTTAGTTACCCGATGTTTACCCTGGTTACCAGTGAAGACATCGCTGGATCGGTGTCACACACGCCGATCCAGCGATGTCAGCAGGAGTCCAGCGACGAAATAAAGTTCTGGACTTTATTCAGCGACCAACGATCTCCCAGCAGGGGCCTGATCGTTGGTCGCTGTCACACATAACGATTTCATTAACGATATCGTTGCTAGGTCACAAATAGCAACGATATCGTTAACAATATCGTTATGTGTGAAGGTACCTTAAGGTACCTTCACACATAACGATATTGTTAACGATATCGTTGCTATTTGTGACATAGCAACGATATCGTTAATGAAATCGTTATGTGTGACAGCGACCAACGATCAGGCCCCTGCTGGGAGATCGTTGGTCGCTGAATAAAGTCCAGAACTTTATTTCGTCGCTGGACTCCCTGGAGACATCGCTGGATCGGCGTGTGTGACACCGATCCAGCGATGTCTTCACTGGTAACCAGGGTAAACATCGGGTAACTAAGCGCAGGGCCGCGCTCAGTAACCCGATGTTTACCCTGGTTACCATGCTAAAAGTAAAAAAAAAACAAACAGTACATACTTACCTACAGCCGTCTGTCCTCCAGCGCTGTGCTCTGCACTCCTCCTGTACTGGCTGTGAGCCGGAAAGCAGAGCGGTGACGTCACCGCTCTGCTTTCTGGCTCCCAGACAGTACAGGAGGAGAGCAGAGAAGCAGAGCGCAGCGCTGGAGGACAGACGGCTGTAGGTAAGTATGTACTGTTTGTTTTTTTTTACTTTTAGCATGGTAACCAGGGTAAACATCGGGTTACTAAGCGCGGCCCTGCGCTTAGTTACCCGATGTTTACCCTGGTTACCGGCATCGTTGGTCGCTGGAGAGCGGTCTGTGTGACAGCTCTCCAGCGACCAAACAGCGACGCTGCAGCGATTCGGATCGTTGTCGGTATCGCTGCAGCGTCGCTAAATGTGAAGGGGCCTTTAATGAACCAGGCAGGGAGTTTATAAAAGCCTCAGGTATCTTTTGCATGTGTTTAGAGTTAATTAGTTGATTCAGAAGATTAGGGTAATAGGTCGTTTAGATAACCTTTTCTTGATATGCTAATTTATTGAGTCAGGTTTTTTGGGTTATCAGGAGTTGTATGCCAAAATCATCAGTATTAAAACAATAAAAGACCTGACAAATTTCAGTTGGTGGATAATGAATCTATAATATATGAAAGTTTAATTGTAATCATTACATTATGGTAAATAATGAAATTTAACACTATATGCTAATTTTTTGAGAAGGACCTGTATACCAGGATAGGGATGAAGAGGCCGTGCATTCCAGTATACGAATGAGGGGACCATGCATACCAGGATGGGGATGAAGGGGCCATGCATTCCAGTATACGAATGAGGGGGCCATGCATACCAGGATGGGGATGAGGAGGCCATGCATTCCAGTATACGAATGAGGGGGCCATGCATACCAGGATAGGGAAGAGGGGGCCATGTATACCAGGATAGGGATGAGGAGGCCATGCATACCAGGATAGGGAAGAGGGGGCCATGCCTTCCAGTATACGAATGAGGGGGCCATGCATACCAGGATGGGGATGAGGGGGCCATTCATACCAGGATAGGAATGAGGGGGCCATGTATACCAGGATAGGGATGAGGGGGCCATGTATACCAGGATAGGGATGAGGGGGCCATGTATACCAGGATAGGGATGAGGAGGCCATGCATACCAGGATGGGGATGAGGAGGCCATGCATTCCAGTATACGAATGAGGGGGCCATGCATACCAGGATAGGGAAGAGAGGGCCATGCATTCCAGTATACGAATGAGGGGGCCATGCATACCAGGATAGGGATGAGGGGGCCATGTATACCAGGATAGGGATGAGGAGGCCATGCATACCAGGATAGGGAAGAGGGGGCCATGCCTTCCAGTATACAAATGAGGGGGCCATGCATACCAGGATGGGGATGAGGAGGCCATGCATTCCAGTATATGAATGAGGGGGCCAGGCATACCAGGATAGGGATGAGGGGGCCATGCATTCCAGTATATGAATGAGGGGGCCATGCATACCAAGATAGGGATGAGGGGGCCATGCATACCAGGATAGGGATGAGGGGGCCATGCATTCCAGTATACGAATGAGGGGGCCATGCATATCAGGATAGGGATGAGGGGGCCATGCATTCCAGTATACGAATGAGGGGGCCATGCATACCAGGATAGGGATGAGGGGGCCATGCATTCCAGTATATGAATGAGGGGGCCATGCATACCAGGATAGGGATGAGGGGGCCATGCATTCCAGTATACAAATGAGGGGGCCATGCATACCAGGATAGGGATGAGGAGGCCATGCATACCAGGATAGGGATGAGGGGGCCATGCATACCAGGATAGGGATGAGGGGACCATGCATACCAGGATAGGGATGAGGGGGCCATGCATACCAGGATAGGGATGAGGGGGCCATGCATACCAGGATTGGGATGAGGGGGCCATGCATTCTAGTATACGAATGAGGGGGCCATGCATACCAGGATAGGGATGAGGGGGCCATGCATTCCAGTATACAAGTGAGGGGGCCATGCATACCAGGATAGGGATGAGGAGGCCATGCATTCCAGTATACGAATGAGGATGCCATGCATACCAGGATAGGGTTGAGGATGCCATGCATACCAGGATAGGGATGAGGGGGCCATGCATTCCAGCATACAAATGAGGATGCCATGCATACCAGGATAGGGATGAGGGGGCCATGCATACCAGGATAGGGATGAGGAGGCCATGCTTACCAGTATACGAATGAGGAGGCCATGCATACTAGGATGGAGATGAGGAGGCCATGCTTACCAGGATAGGAATGAGGAGGTCATGCATACCGTGATAGGGGTGAGGGGGCCATGTAGGCAAGAATAGTGATGATGGGGGGACCATGCATACCAGGATAGGGATGAGGAGGCTGTGCAATCCAGTATACGGATAAGGAGCCATGCATACCAGGATGGAGATGAGGAGGAAATGCATACCAGGATATGGATTATGAGGTAATTTATTCCCGAATGGGGATGAGGAGGTCAATCATAGCATAATAATAATAATAATCTTTATTTGTATAGCGCCAACATATTCCGCAGCGCTTTACAGTTTAACAGTTTCAAACAAAACAGTCATAAGTAACAACGTTAACAATACAATAATTAAAGTGAAATAAGATGACCCTGCTCATGAGAGCTTACAATCTACAATGAGGTGGGGGAGATACAAGGCAGGGGTGTGTATGTACTATGATGGTCCAGCCATTTCCTGGGGTGAGGGATAGATGGAAGTAGTGAATGGGCTACACACACACACAATGACTTTGATCAGTGAACATGATAGGCCTCTATCTATGCAAACTATGCAAATTGTGGATGGTCCTAATATCTTGGGGTAGAGCATTCCAGAGGATTGGCGCAGCATGGGAGAAGTTTTGGAGTCGGGAGTGGGAGGTACGGATTAGTGCAGAGGTTAGTCGAAAGTCATTTGCAGAGCGCAGTGGTTGGTTAGGCCGATAGACAGAAATGAGGGAGGAGATGTATGGGGGTGCTGCACTGGGGAGAGCTTTGTGGGTTAGAACAAGTACTTTGAATTGGATTCTACAATGAATGAGCAGCCAGTGTAACGACTGGAAAAGAGCGGACACGTCTGAATACCGATTAGCTAGATGGACAACCCTGGCTGCTGCATTAAGGATAGATTGGAGAGAGGAAAGTCGAGTAACGGGGAGGCGAATTAATAGAGCGTTGCAGTAGTCGAGACGGGAGTGGATCACGGCGACAGTGAGGGTTTTTGTTTCCATGGTGAGAAAAGGGCGGATTCTAGAGATGTTCTTTAGATGTAAGTGCAGCGCCCCAGGGTCCTGGTCGTTGCAGTAATGTCGTTCTTCCACCAGGGAGAGTGATGTTACATCTCATGGCAATAAAGGAGATCACCTTACCAGGTATCACAAACCACACAACACACTTCACACTCCAGTCCACCAGGGGGAGCTATGCTCCTATCTATTAGGGCACTCTTCACAGTTGGGTAAAACTGGTGGCTTGGTTAGGTAGTTAGGCAGAACCTGACTGGGCATTGACCCAGGCAGAAGCTGGCTGGGGATTGACCAAATCAGAAGCTGACAGGGCTTCACGTAGGCAGCTCCTGTCAGGCAGACAGGGGAAAGGAGGAACTTCAAACCATTTCAGACAGAGAGGTCCCTGACGGGGTGGGATCCTGTCAGAGGCCTAGATAGAAGCCCCACGTGCGGCAGCATCCTAAGAAAGGACGTGAAGGGAATTGCGTTGCTGAAAGTGAGAAACGAAGTCATAGCGAAAGGAGAGAAAACCAGAAGGAGTTCTGCCCTGTAAAAGGCTGCCTCCTTCTGAGGCGCAGAAGCTGGTAGCCAGAACACCGAGGGAGCAATAGTCTCCAAGTCTTGCTTCAGAGACTGGTAGGACAGCTAGTTCCATATTAGTTGCCCGACCCATACCCAGGAGGCACGGTGGCAACTTGTGGGGGCTGGGGCATCGTAGGGTCCCTGTAAAAAGCCTCAGGCCACCAGTCATACGGGTTTATCCTATCCATACCATCTGGGGGACAGAGAGAAAGAGATACAACATCTAGAACACCAACATCAGTTGTGAGGACCTCACCGAGAAGCTCAGCAGGGAGGGACTACAACACTCAGGCGCTAGAGGAAGGCTACTGATTTCCACCTGGATAAGGGGACTCTGGATTTGCCTTCTGACCGGCCGGACTCTGCCTACCCTGTGATCTGGTGCTCTGGACTGTGGATGCTGAAGCCTTCAGTATAGGTAAAGAGACTGCAACCTTGTGTCCTCGTTATTCACTGCGCCTTACAACTTCCATCATTCACCATCTAGACTCTGGGAAGCCATGGGGATACACTTCACCTGTGGGAAGGTATACCATCTAGCTGCCATAACATCACCACAGCGGACCACTAAGCAGCGTCGGTCCCCTGACCGAATACCACAGGTGGCGTCACAAACTTTATCCTATAAACTTTCGTCCTTTTATTGGACGCCGCTCAAGGGCCACAGACCAGGTCAGGCCACCGTGACATCCCCGACAAGAACCAGAGGACCCGGCTCTGACGTGGGGGCGCTCCATAAGTGGCAAGAGCAGGCTAGAGATTGTATATGGGATGTGAAGGAGAGATCGGAGTCAAACACCCAGACAGCGCGCTTGCTGCCGGGGTGATATTATGCTGCCACCCACGGAGAGGGAAATGTCAGATTTTGGGAGGTTAGTAGATGGCGGGAGCAGGAGAAGTTCATTTTTGGAGAAGTTGAGTTTCAGATAGAGAGCGGACATGATGTTGGAGACTGCAGACAGACAGTCATTGGCGTTCTGTAGTACAGTGGGGGTAAGGTCAGGGGAGGATGTGTATAGTTGTGTGTCATCAGCATAAAGATGGAACTGAAAGCCAAATCTGCTGATGGTCTGTCCAATTGGGGCCGTGTAGAGGGAGAAGAGAAGGGGACCAAGGACTGAGCCCTGAGGTACCCGACAGCGAGAGGAAGAGGAGATGAAGTGGAGCCAGAGAACAGAACACTGAAGGAGCGGTCAGAAAGGTAGGAGAATCAGGAGAGAGCAGTGTCGTTAATGCCTAGTGACTGGAGCCTAGAGAGTAGGAGATGGTGGTCAACAGTGTTGAAAGCTGTAGAAAGGTCGAGAAGAATGAGCAGAGCGTGGTCACCGTTACATTTTGCTGTCAGAAGGTCGTTGGTCATTTTAATGAGTGTAGTTTCTGTAGATTGTAGGGGACAGAAGCCGGACTGTGAAGGGTCTAGGAGGGAGTGAGTGGAGACGTAACGGGTAAGGCGGGAGAAGACCAGGCGCTCCAAAAGTTTAGAGATGAAGGGGAGATTGGAGACTGGTCTGTAGTTATTTGTGCAGGATGGGTTGAAAGTGGGTTTCTTTAATAATGGAGTAATAATAGAGTGTTTGAAGGAGGATGGGAAAATGCCTGAGGAGAGGGAGAGATTAAAGATTGTAGTTGGGGATGAGGAGGTCATTGATATCAGGATGGGGATGAGGAGGTCATTCATGCCAGGATGAGGATGAGGAGGCCATGCATACCAGTATATGGATGAGGGGGCCATGCAGGGGTGAACATAGCCTCTCTGCTGCCTGAGGCGAACGGAAAAATGGCGCCCCCCCCCACAGTCCCTGCCTCACTGCCCGTGCACACACATCCCTCCACCGGACCCGGTAATCGCCGCTCGCAGTGGCATACTGGCAGAGGTGTATCTAGGGTTTCTGGCACCAGGGACAAGAATTCATTTTGGTGCCCCCCCTCCACCAAGGACATATGCGATTTGCACACTTCACACTTAAGGTACCTTCACACTAAACGATATCGCTAGCGATCCGTGACGTTGCAGCGTCCTGGCTAGCGATATCGTCCAGTGTGACAGGCAGCAGTGATCAGGATCCTGCTGTGATATCACTGATCGGGGCAGAAAGGCCAGAACTTTGTTTCGTCACTGGACGTCCCGCTGACATCGCTGAATCGGCGTGTGTGACGCCGATTCAGCGATGTCTTCGCTGGTAACCAGGGTAAACATCGGGTTACTAAGTGCAGGGCCGCGCTTAGTAACCCGATGTTTACCCTGGTTACCATCGTTAAAGTAAAAAAAGCAACCACTACATACTTACCTACCGCTGTCTGTCCTCCGGCGCTCTGCTTCTCTGCTCTGGCTGTGAGCGCCGGGCAGCCGGAAAGCACAGCGGTGAAGTCACCGTTCTGCTTTCCGGCCGCTGTGCTTACACAGGGCAGAGAAGCAGAGCGCCGAGGACAGACACGGAAGGTAAGTATTTAGTGGTTGTTTTTTTTACTTTAATGATGGTAACCAGGGTAAACATCGGGTTACTAAGCGCGGCCCTGCGCTTAGTAACCCGATGTTTACCCTGGTTACCGGCATCGTTGGTCGCTGGAGAGCTGTCTGTGTGACAGCTCTCCAGCGACCAAACAGCGACGCTGCAGCGATCAACATCGTTGTCGGTATCGCTGCAGCGTCGCTTAGTGTGACGGTACCTTTAGTCATGTACCCACGAGCTCCTCTCCCTAATGCTCTCAATGTTCAGTGAAAAACTGAGAGAAGCAGAAAAGAAGCTCGATGTCACAGGACCACAAGTATGAAAGTCACATATGAGTGAAGTGTCCATGTGACGACTACTGGAACCTGCAGAGCTGAATCCTGACATCGCAGCTTCTGAATTCTCACAACCAATGCACTGCAAACTACTAGGATTCTCCCTTGCCGATGGACGGTCATGTCAGCACAAGCACGTGATTTGTATACTTCTGACCACATTCCGACTAGACGTGCCCGGCCTCGCTTAGTTCATTTTCAATGACGGAGGCCACACATGTCTAGTCAGCACATGACCGCGTGTATGTAAATCACCAGCACGAGAGAATCCTGACAGCGTGAAGTTCGCACTGTGAGAAGTCAGAAGTCTGCAGTCACAAAGAATGACTGCAGACTCATTACAAACCTGGACAACCCCTTTAAAGCTCCTAACATAAATAAAAACATGAGAATTAGTATCACAAATAACATTTACATCCAGGTACCTTATAGATGGCGTTGACTCTGGAGCCGTTCTTCTTTTCTTCATCTTGTCCAGATCCCATGATGAGTTTTCTTAGCCACAGCCGTCTCTGCAGACTTCCATCTTTTCCGCTCTTTTGCAGAAAATCTCCACAAGACGCCCTTAAAGATACAAGTGTCATTATAATGCTCCGGAATAAAAAATTGCCCCTCACTATATTGTCTGCACAAAATATGACCCCCACACTGTCCCTCTTATGGTACATGCTCTTCACACTGACCTCTCCTTTCTATACCGGCCCCCTCTTCACACTGTCCTCTCACACTGTGTCCCCCCCTATAGGGCCTAGTATTTATACTCCATCCTCCCACCCTGTGTGCATGGCTCCCCCATCCTTCTCCCCTGCGTGCATGGCTCCCCCATCCTTCTCCCCTGCGTTCATGGCTCCCCCATCCTTCTCCCCTGCGTTCATGGCTCCCCCATCCTTCTCCCCTGCGTTCATGGCTCCCCCATCCTTCTACCCTGCGTTCATGGCTCCCCCATCCTTCACCCCTGCGTTCATGGCTCCCCCATCCTTCACCCCTGCGTTCATGGCTCCCCCATCCTTCTCCCCTGCTTTCATGGCTTCCTCATCCTTCTCCCCTGCGTTCATGGCTCCCCCATCCTTCTCCCCTGCGTTCATGGCTCCCCTATCCTTCTCCCCTGCGTTCACAGCTCCCCCATCATTCTCCCCTGCGTGCATGGGTCCCCCATCCTTCTCCCCTGCGTTCACAGCTCCCCCATCCTTCTCCCCTGCGTTCATGGCTCCCCCATCCTTCTCCCCTGCGTTCATGGCTCCCCCATCCTTCTCCCCTGCATTCACGGCTCCCCCATCCTTCACCCCTGCGTTCACGGCTCCCCCATCCTTCTCCCCTGCGTTCACGGCTCCCCCATCCTTCTCCCCTGAGTTCACAGCTCCCCATCCTTCTCCCCTGAGTTCACGGCTCCCCCATCCTTCTCCCCTGCGTTCGCGGCTCCTCCATCCTTCTCCCCTGCGTTCGCGGCTCCCCATCCTTCTCCCCTGCGTTCGCGGCTCTCCATCCTTCTCCCCTGCGTTCATTGCTCCCCCATCCTTCTCCCCTGCGTGCTTGGCTCCCCTATCCTTCTCCCCTACGTGCATGCCTCCCCTATCCTCCCACCCTGCCTGCATGTCTCCCCTATCCTCCCACCCTGCGTGCATGCCTCCCCTATCCTCCCACCCTGCCTGCATGCCTCCCCTATCCTCCCACCCTGCGTGCATGGCTCCCCATCCTTTTTCCCTGTCATACTCACCTCTCACCGTGCGGCACAGAACAGAACTTCCTGGCATCTCTTCTGCAGCGTTTTCCTTCCTGTCTTCAGCGGTCACATGATAGCGCTAATTAAGGTCATGAATATGTGCATATTCATGACCTTAAATGAGCGGTACCATGTGACCACTGAAGACAAGACGCGCTGCCGGCGCTGAGACACAGTTGCAGCCACCGCTGGAGGAAGGTGAGTATTACGTCTTCAGGGAGGGGGGGCATGTGTTATGTTTGCTAATGACAGGTGTTATGAAGGCAATCCAGAAACACAGTGTGCTTAGCGATCAGAGAGCACACAGTGATCTGACAAATACCCAAAAATACAAGAACGAGCTCTGAGACGTGGAAACTCTGTAGACTGCACACCTGATCCTATCCTAAACACAACTAAAAGCGGCTGTGGATTGCGCCTAACAACTACCTAGGCAACTCGGCACAGCCTAAGAAACTAGCTAGCCTGAAGATAGAAAAATAGGCCTGACTTGCCCCAGAGAAATTCCCCAAAGGAAAAGGCAGCCCCCCACATATAATGACTGTGAGTAAGATGAAAAGACAAAACGTAGGGATGAAATAGATTCAGCAAAGTGGGGCCCGATATTCTAGGACAGAGCGAGGACAGTAAAGCGAACTTTGCAGTCTACAAAAAACCCTAAAGCAAAACCACGCAAAGGGGGCAAAAAAAACCCACCGTGCCGAACTAACGGCACGGCGGTACACCCTTTGCGTCTCAGAGCTTCCAGCAAAACAAAAGACAAGCTGGACAGAAAAAAAGCAACAAAAAAGCAAAAAGCACTTAGCTATACAGAGCAACAGGTCACAGGAACAATCAGGAGAAGCTCAGATCCAACACTGAAACATTGACAAGGAGCAAGGATAGCAGCATCAGGCGGAGTTAAGTAATGAAGCAGTTAACGAGCTCACCAGAACACCTGAGGGAGGAAGCTCAGAAGCTGCAGTACCACTTGTGACCACAGGAGTGAATTCAGCCACAGAATTCACAACAGTACCCCCCCCTTGAGGAGGGGTCACCGAACCCTCACCAGAGCCCCCAGGCCGACCAGGATGAGCCGCATGAAAGGCACGAACAAGATCGGAAGCATGAACATCAGAGGCAAAAACCCAGGAATTATCTTCCTGAGCATAACCCTTCCATGTAACCAGATACTGGAGTTTCCGTCTAGAAACACGAGAATCCAAAATCTTCTCCACAATATACTCCAATTCCCCCTCCACCAAAACCGGGGCAGGAGGCTCAACAGATGGAACCATAGGTGCCACGTATCTCCGCAACAACGACCTATGGAATACATTATATATGGAAAAGGAGTCTGGGAGGGTCAAACGAAAAGACACAGGATTGAGAACCTCAGAAATCCTATACGGACCAATAAAACGAGGTTTAAATTTAGGAGAGGAAACCTTCATAGGAATATGACGAGAAGATAACCAAACCAGATCCCCAACACGAAGTCGGGAACCCACACGGCGTCTGCGATTAGCGAAAAGTTGAGCTTTCTCCTGGGACAAGATCAAATTGTCCACTACCTGAGTCCAGATCTGCTGCAACCTATCCACCACAGAATCCACACCAGGACAGTCCGAAGACTCAACCTGTCCTGAAGAGAAACGAGGATGGAACCCAGAATTGCAAAAAAATGGAGAAACCAAGGTAGCCGAGCTGGCCCGATTATTAAGGGCGAACTCAGCCAACGGCAAAAAGGACACCCAATCATCCTGGTCTGCAGAAACAAAACATCTCAGATATGTTTCCAAGGTCTGATTGGTTCGTTCGGTCTGGCCATTAGTCTGAGGATGGAAAGCCGAGGAAAAGGATAGGTCAATGCCCATCCTACCACAAAAGGCTCGCCAAAACCTTGAAACAAACTGGGAACCTCTGTCAGAAACAATATTCTCAGGAATGCCATGCAACCGAACCACATGCTGAAAGAACAAAGGTACCAAATCAGAGGAGGAAGGCAATTTAGCCAAGGGCACCAGATGGACCATTTTAGAAAAGCGATCACAGACCACCCAAATGACTGACATCTTTTGAGAAACGGGAAGGTCAGAAATGAAATCCATCGAAATATGTGTCCAAGGCCTCTTTGGGACTGGCAAGGGCAAAAGCAACCCACTGGCACGAGAACAGCAGGGCTTAGCCCTAGCACAAATCCCACAGGACTGCACAAAAGTACGTACATCCCGTGACAGAGATGGCCACCAGAAGGATCTAGCCACTAACTCTCTGGTACCAAAGATTCCAGGATGACCAGCCAACACCGAACAATGAAGTTCAGAGATAAGTTTATTAGTCCACCTATCAGGGACGAACAGTTTCTCTGCTGGACAACGATCAGGTTTATTCGCCTGAAATTTTTGCAGCACCCGCCGCAAATCAGGGGAGATGGCAGACACAATGACTCCTTCCTTGAGGATACCCGCTGGCTCAGATAAACCCGGAGAGTCGGGCACAAAACTCCTAGACAGAGCATCCGCCTTCACATTTTTAGAGCCCGGAAGGTACGAAATCACAGAGTCGAAGCGGGCAAAAAATAACGACCAACGGGCCTGTCTAGGATTCAAGCGCTTGGCAGACTCGAGATAAGTCAAGTTCTTATGATCAGTCAATACCACCACGCGATGCTTAGCTCCTTCAAGCCAATGACGCCACTCCTCGAATGCCCACTTCATGGCCAGCAACTCTCGATTGCCCACATCATAATTACGCTCAGCGGGCGAAAACTTCCTGGAAAAGAAAGCACATGGTTTCATCACTGAGCAATCAGAACCTCTCTGTGACAAAACCGCCCCTGCTCCAATCTCAGAAGCATCAACCTCGACCTGGAACGGAAGAGAAACATCTGGCTGACACAACACAGGGGCAGAACAAAAATGACGCTTCAACTCCTGAAAAGCTTCCACAGCAGCAGAAGACCAATTAACCAAATCAGCACCCTTCTTGGTCAAATCGGTCAATGGTTTGGCAATGCTAGAAAAATTACAGATGAAGCGACGATAAAAATTAGCAAAGCCCAGGAACTTTTGCAGACTTTTCAGAGATGTCGGCTGAATCCAATCCTGGATGGCTTGGACCTTAACTGGATCCATCTCGATAGTAGAAGGGGTAAAGATGAACCCCAAAAATGAAACTTTCTGCACACCGAAGAGACACTTTGATCCCTTCACAAACAAAGAGTTAGCACGCAGGACCTGAAAAACCATTCTGACCTGCTTCACATGAGACTCCCAATCATCTGAGAAGATCAAAATGTTATCCAAGTAAACAATCAGGAATTTATCCAGATACTCACGGAAGATGTCATGCATAAAAGACTGAAACACAGATGGAGCATTGGCAAGTCCGAACGGCATCACTAGATACTCAAAATGACCCTCGGGCGTATTGAATGCAGTTTTCCATTCATCTCCTTGCCTGATTCTCACCAGATTATACGCACCACGAAGATCTATCTTAGTGAACCAACTAGCCCCCTTAATCTGAGCAAACAAGTCAGATAACAATGGCAAGGGATACTGAAATTTAACAGTGATCTTATTAAGAAGGCGGTAATCAATACACGGTCTCAGCGAACCATCCTTCTTGGCTACAAAGAAGAACCCTGCTCCCAGTGGTGATGACGATGGGCGAATATGTCCCTTCTCCAGGGATTCCTTCACATAACTGCGCATAGCGGCGTGTTCGGGCACGGATAAATTAAATAATCGACCTTTAGGGAATTTACTACCAGGAATCAAATTGATAGCACAATCACAATCCCTATGCGGAGGTAGAGCATCGGACTTGGGCTCTTCAAATACATCCTGATAATCAGACAAGAACTCTGGGACCTCAGAAGGGGTGGATGACGAAATCGACAAAAATGGAACATCACCATGTACCCCCTGACAACCCCAGCTGGATACCGACATGGAATTCCAATCCAATACTGGATTATGGGTTTGTAGCCATGGCAACCCCAACACGACCACATCATGCAGATTATGCAACACCAGAAAGCGAATAACTTCCTGATGTGCAGGAGCCATGCACATGGTCAGCTGGGCCCAGTATTGAGGTTTATTCTTGGCCAAAGGTGTAGCATCAATTCCTCTCAATGGAATAGGACACTGCAAAGGCTCCAAGAAAAACCCACAACGTTTAGCATAATCCAAATCCATCAGATTCAGGGCAGCGCCCGAATCCACAAACGCCATGACAGAAAACGACGACAAAGAGCATATCAAGGTAATGGACAAAAGGAATTTGGACTGTACAGTACCAATGACGGCAGACCTAGCGGACCGCTTAGTGCGCTTAGGACAATCAGAAATAGCATGAGTGGAATCACCACAGTAGAAACACAGACCATTCAGACGTCTGTATTCCTGCCGTTCAACTCTAGTCATAGTCCTATCGCACTGCATAGGCTCAGGTTTAACCTCAGGCAGTACCGCCAAATGGTGCACAGATTTACGCTCACGCAAGCGTCGACCGATCTGAATGGCCAAAGACAAAGACTCATTCAAACCAGCAGGCATAGGAAATCCCACCATGACATCCTTAAGAGCCTCAGAGAGACCCTTTCTGAACAAAGCTGCCAGCGCAGATTCATTCCACTGAGTGAGTACTGACCATTTCCTAAATTTCTGACAATATACTTCTATATCATCCTGACCCTGGCACAAAGCCAGCAAATTTTTCTCAGCCTGATCCACTGAATTAGGCTCATCGTACAGCAATCCGAGCGCCAGGAAAAACGCATCGACACTACTCAATGCAGGGTCTCCTGGCGCAAGAGAAAATGCCCAGTCTTGAGGGTCGCCGCGCAAAAAAGAAATAATAATCAAAACCTGTTGAATAGGATTACCAGAAGAATGAGGTTTCAAGGCCAGAAATAGCTTACAATTATTTTTGAAACTTAGAACTAAGTTTCTATCTCCAAAAAAACAAATCAGGAATAGGAATTCTTGGTTCTAACATAGATTTCTGATCAATAGTATCTTGAATTTTTTGTACATTTATAACGAGATTATCCATTGAAGGGCACAGACCCTGAATATCCATGTCCACACCTGTGTCCAGAATCACCCAAATGTCTAGGGGAAAAAAAAAAGTGAACACAGAGCAGAAAAAAAAAAAAAAAAAAATGATGTCAGAACTTTTTCTTTCCCTCTATTGAGAATCATTAGTTAGGCTCCTTGTACTGTTATGTTTGCTAATGACAGGTGTTATGAAGGCAATCCAGAAACACAGTGTGCTTAGCGATCAGAGAGCACACAGTGATCTGACAAATACCCAAAAATACAAGAACGAGCTCTGAGACGTGGAAACTCTGTAGACTGCACACCTGATCCTATCCTAAACACAACTAAAAGCGGCTGTGGATTGCGCCTAACAACTACCTAGGCAACTCGGCACAGCCTAAGAAACTAGCTAGCCTGAAGATAGAAAAATAGGCCTGACTTGCCCCAGAGAAATTCCCCAAAGGAAAAGGCAGCCCCCCACATATAATGACTGTGAGTAAGATGAAAAGACAAAACGTAGGGATGAAATAGATTCAGCAAAGTGGGGCCCGATATTCTAGGACAGAGCGAGGACAGTAAAGCGAACTTTGCAGTCTACAAAAAACCCTAAAGCAAAACCACGCAAAGGGGGCAAAAAAAACCCACCGTGCCGAACTAACGGCACGGCGGTACACCCTTTGCGTCTCAGAGCTTCCAGCAAAACAAAAGACAAGCTGGACAGAAAAAAAGCAACAAAAAAGCAAAAAGCACTTAGCTATACAGAGCAGCAGGTCACAGGAACAATCAGGAGAAGCTCAGATCCAACACTGAAACATTGACAAGGAGCAAGGATAGCAGCATCAGGCGGAGTTAAGTAATGAAGCAGTTAACGAGCTCACCAGAACACCTGAGGGAGGAAGCTCAGAAGCTGCAGTACCACTTGTGACCACAGGAGTGAATTCAGCCACAGAATTCACAACAGGCATGAAGGAGGGAGGGAGGAGGGGGGGCGGGCACTTGACCCCGGAGTTTTATAAAAAAAAAAAAACATACAAAAAAAAACCTAGCAGCGCAAATCCACGGAATCTGCCGCCCCCTCTCTTCTGCCGCCTGAGCCAAAGGGCTCAAATCGCCTAATGGAAGCAGCGTCCCTGGGGCCATGCATACCAGGATAGGGATGAGGGGGCCATGCCTGTCAGGATAGGGATGAGGAGGCCATGCATACCAGGATGGGGATGAGGAGGCCATGCATACCAGGATGGGGATGAGGGGGCCATGCCTACCAGAATACAGATGAGGAGGTCATTCATACCAGGATGGAGATGAGGAGGCCATGCATACCAGGATAGAGATGAGAGTGCCATGTAACAGATTTTTGTGGTAAAATTAGGTGCCTCGGTTTAAATTTGGGTTGGCTTATACTCGAGTATACACCGTATTATGTATAGCACAGTCTCTTAGTATATAGTGTATTCACTTATTGTGTAGGGTACAGTCCGTTAGTATATAGTGTACTCACATATTATGTATAGCAGAGTCCCTTAGTATACAGTGTACTCACTTATGTATAGCACAGTCACCTAGTATACAGTGTACTCACTTATGTACGTATAGCGCCGTCCTTAGTTATAGTTTCCTTTTTTATTATGTTTAACACCATCCCTTATTACATACCATCCTGTCTAGTCATATATGGTGACGTTGTTTATTATATAGCCTCCTCTGCTGTTATGTACAGTGCTGTCCCTTACATACCATATTCTTATTTTTGTTATTCACAGCACCCTTCCTACATAGTCCTCTCATGTTAGCTAGAAAATGACTGATGATGGATCCAGGCTCGGACTGGCCCATAGGGGAACAGGGGAATCCCCTGGTGGGCCCCTGTGCAGACACAGGCCACCTACCCCAATATATGGGTAGTACATGGCATAATTCACATGATTTAGGCTGGGTTCCCATTGCGTTATGGGATCCCGTTTAACGGACAGCGTTGCACGGCGAAATTAACGGCGTGCAACGCATCCGTTAGCGCGCCCATTCAAGGCAATGGGAACGCGCATCGCTAGCGCGTGCCATTTTCGGCACGCGCTTGCGATGTGCCGGTGTTTTGTAGCGTGCCGCGGACGCTGCTTGCAGCGTCCGCAGCGCGCCCGAGGTCGGTTCCCCGCTCTCGCAGATCAGGGATCTGCGAGAGCGGGGACGTTAAATGCGACCCCGAAAATCACATTGCGTTAGCGCAACCCGCCACCGCTTAGCGCTAAACGGATTGCTCTAACGCAATCTGAACCTAGCCTTACTCTGTATAGAAAAAAGCAGCATCTCATCATTCATTAACCCAGTTTATTATTATATAGAAATATAGGTAAATTTGTGAACAAGGGTTGTGTAATATTTGCATGTAGGTGAAAAGTGGGCCCTGAAAGTCATTGTTACTGGTGGGCACTTGGCACCCCAGTCCGACACTGGATGGAGCAGTATCTGACCAGAAGACCAGTCCATTAGCTGCTTCCATTAGGAAAGAAGTTTTTCCTTACTTCATCAGCCATCATTGCATTATATATCTAACAAGAGAGGACTACGAAACTGGACTTTCTCATTTACTGGACTGTGACA
Organism: Ranitomeya imitator; assembly: GCF_032444005.1. Taxonomy (NCBI): domain Eukaryota; kingdom Metazoa; phylum Chordata; class Amphibia; order Anura; family Dendrobatidae; genus Ranitomeya; species Ranitomeya imitator. The sequence goes on along the minus strand of NC_091290.1, from coordinate 56,184,437 downwards.
AACCTACCGAGCTTCCACCACATATCATCCACGTAGATTTGAGCACCAAACATCCAGGGATTTATTCCGATCGCCATATTTAGGGTCAGGAAGGACTTTTTTTCCCTTGATATCAGGATATTTCAAGAACATAGCAAGTAACTAAAGGCTGAAATTGAAGGACTTCTTTCAGCTATACTTGCTATGTGACCATCTGGATGACTCATCTACAATGTAGTGGTAAGGAGAAGACTACCGAATATGGGCAGACTGAAGGCAGCGGCTGCTCCTTCACCTATCGGATATTTACAGAGAGAAGGAAGCGGCTGCTCTTTCTCCTACTTGGCCATGTACACATGCAAAGCGCCATTGAATAAATGACACTATAATAATAAATAATAATAATGTACAGACAGACGGAAACTGCTGCTCCTTCACCTACCTGGCCATGTACATGGATAGCCCCCAGTAGGGCAGTGGGGTACTCGGAGCCGGGCACTTCGGTTCTCAAGGGGGATGTCACCGGGGCTGACCCGGTCCGTGGCCCTAGGGGCATCTGTTGATAAAAGGGGGAAAGGTCTTTAAAGGGGAAATGTTCATGACGCCACCTGTGGTATTCGGTCAGGGTGACCAATGCTGCTTAGGGGTCCGCTGGGGTGATGTGATGGCAGCTAGATGGTATACCTTCCCACAGGTGAAGTATGTCCCCAGGGCTTCCCAGTGTGTAGATGGTGGATGGTGTGAGTTGCAGAGAAGAACGAGGACACAAGGTTGCAGTCTCTTTACCTTTACTGAAGGCTTCAGCATCCACAGTCCAGAGCACCAGATCATAGGGCAGGCAGAGTCCGGCCGGTCTGAAGGCAAATCCAGAGTCCCCTTATCCAGGTGGAAATCAGTAGCCTTCCTCTAGCGCTTGGATGTTCTTGTTCTAGTACTACCTTACTGCTGTGCTTCTCATAAGGTCCTCACAACTGTTGGTGGTGTTCTAGATGTTATGTTTTTCTCTCTGTCCCCCAGATGGATAGGAACAACCCGTATGACTGATGGCCTGAGGCTTTTTACAGGGACTCTAGCACGCCCCGGCCCCCACAGTTGCCACCGTACCTCCTGGGTAAAGGGTCGGGCAACTAATATGGAATTAGCTGTCCTGCCAGTCTCTGGAGCTAGGCTTGGAGACGATGACTCTCTCGGTGTTCCAGCTACCGGCTTCTGAGCCTCAGAAGGAGGCAGCCATTTACAGGGCAGAACTCTTTCTGGTTTCCTCTCCTTTTGCTATGACTTCGCTTCTCACTCTCAGCAACGCAATTCCCTTCAATGTCTCTTTCTTTGGATGCTGCCGCATTGGTAAGCAGGTGCAGCTCCATGTCCTTCTGTCTAGGCCTCTGACAGGATCCCACCCCTGTCAGGGACCCACTACCTGAGTGGAGCTCAAATAGCAGCTAACTGAGTATAGCCCAGCCAGACATAACATCACTCCCCCTGGTGGAAGAATGACATTACTGCAACGACCAGGACCCTGGGGCGCTGCATACAGACAAAAGGCAGCGGCTGCTCATTCTCATACTTGGCCATGTACATACAGAAGGATGCGGCTGCTCCTTCACCTTCCTGCCCATGGTCAGACAGAAGGCCATACGGTTGATTGCGTTGCTATAGGAATCCAGGAAAACTCCAACTACACAGATCACATGTCACACATTCCTGCTCTTCTCCTCTCTGTCATGTGTGATCCAGACCTGGATGTCCAAGTGCAAGCCAAGGCCCGAGGAGCGGAATCATCATCATCTGCTCCTTTCTACAGAAAGTCACTGTATCTACACACTTTCTTTTTATATTTGCATAATATTAACAACTTTTTTGGACAAATAAATATGTAAAACATCTATGTTGCTTTTGGTTAAATTCTTCTCATATACAGACCTGTTTTTTTGTACTTTTATTAACATCATGATCAGGGCCGGGACAAGGTATTTTGGTCCATTAAGGAGAGAAGACAATGGTCTCCTCCCGCAAGAAAAGCAATAGGTCAGACACTATGGTAACAGGACCCCTAACGCAGCACCTCCACCCTCCGATCGGTCAGGTGACAAGCTCCGATGACCACTTCTACTGCAATTCTTACCTTTTTTACCCAAAAAATACTAGTGAAAGTAAATTTAAAAAATATTGTGTATCAGGGTTGAGGCTTACCAGGGAGCACAATTTCAGACTTTTATATAGAACCATTCATTGTTTGTGGACGATTTACTCCATATAGGGGACAAATAGCGATATTCATCCCTGACATCCTATATTTTAAATGTCAGACCAAAGAATGGTCATGGAAACAAATATAGCTTAACTATGACCATAGCCGGAGTCTCGTGGGAATTACCGGCAGAGCAGCGAGCGGATTACAGCTCCTCTGCTCCTATCCTGGCAGCGCTCACACCAATTGTATTCATAAATACAATTCAGTGCAGGGAGGGAGTGACGGCCGGGTGTTAGTGACGCACCGACACTGCTCACCTTTGTGCGTGTGCTGTTGGTGTGTGCTGTTTCTGTGTGGTCTGGTTTGGAAACAGACAGAACTCAGACCAAAAATATGTTTGTGTGAACATACCCTTATGGGGAAGAGAAAGTTTGCAATTTTTTTGGGGCATATGACAAAACCAGTGATGGTTAAAACAGATGCACCGACCAAACACTGATGAAAGTCTCTTCCAGCAGATTGATGAAAATAGATTTAAAAAAATGAACGTCTAACAGTATTGGATTCAGTAGATTCAGCTATGTAATTTAATGATTTAATTACATTTTTTTCAAATTAAAGTACATAACTGAATCTACAAACATGCAGGACGTCTGTCCAAGAATTTACCCACAGATTTCTTCTATCAGTGAAGCCTTGGGATAAGTGAATCATCTGTGGACACAAGTAGCCACTGATGTCAGGAAAAGAGAGTTCATGAGGCCAAATTTCTCCATTTCCTGCTGCGTCTCTTTAAATTCCCTTAAGAGGCAAAACAGAGAAATGACATATCTTAATACCTTAAAGGGAACCTGTCACCCCGTTTTTTCAGTAGGAGATAAAAATACCGTTAAATAGGGCCTGAGCTGTGCTTTACAATATGTTCCCGTTGGTGGCGTAGTGCTTCTCGCATGCGCAAGTGCCGAATGCACATCGAATCTCGGCTTCAGGAAAATGGCCGCCGCGATATCCATCTGCGCACGCGCGGCATCCCGCGGCCATTTTCCTGAAGCCCCGGGAAGCAGGAGGCTCCATCTGCGCACGCACGGCCTCAGGAAGATGGCCGCGCCCACCGAGAAACCGCTGAATAGCGGCGAGCGTGCTCTTTTTCTTCAGCTGCGCAGTGCATTCGGCACTTGCGCATGCGAGAAGCACTACGCCACCAACGGGAACATAAGCAAGATGTGGGGGAGAAACAGCGCTGTGACCACGCCCATCCGACCTGACCAGCCTGATTGACAGGCGAAAAAGGCCACTTTTGTAAGGTATTTCGGCAGCATAGGTAGGGAATCAGGGGACAAAAAATACCCTATTGTAAAGCACAGCTCAGGCCCTATTTAACGGTATTTTTATCTCCTACTGAAAAACGGGGTGACAGGTTCCCTTTAACCCCTTCCCAACCCATGACGCCACGTAGGCGTCATGAAAGTCGGTGCCAATCCGACCCATGACGCCTATGTGGCGTCATGGAAAGATCGCGTCCCTGCAGATCGGGTGAAAGGGTTAACTCCCATTTCACCCGATCTGCAGGGACAGGGGGAGTGGTAGTTTAGCCCAGGGGGGGTGGCTTCACCCCCTCGTGGCTACGATCGCTCTGATTGGCTGTTGAAAGTGAAACTGCCAATCAGAGCGATTTGTAATATTTCACCTATTATAACGGGTGAAATATTACAATCCAGCCATGGCCGATGCTGCAATATCATCGGCCATGGCTGGAAATACTAATGTGCCCCCACCCCACCCCACCGATCGCCCCCCCAGTCCCCCGATCTGGCCGGTACACTGCTCCGGCTCCCCTCCGTCCAGTGCTCCGCTCCCCCCCGTGCTCTTGTCCGCTCCCCCCGTGCTCCAATCACCCCCCTGTGCTCCAATCACCCCCCCTGCACTCCGATCCACCCCCCCGTGCTCCGTTCCACCCCCCCGTGCTCCGTTCCAGCCCCCCGTGCTCCGTTCCACGCCCCCCGTGCTCCGTTCCACACCTGCCGCGCTCCGATTTCCCCCCCATGCTCCGATCCCCCCCCCGTGCTCCCCCCCACCCCATCATACTTACCGATCCTGCGGGGCTCCGTCCGTCTTCTCCCTGGGCGCCGCCATCTTCCAAAATGGCGGACGCATGCGCTGTGCGCCCGCCGAATCTGCCGGCCGGCAGATTCGTTCCAAAGTACATTTTGATCACTGAGATAGATTATATCTCAGTGATCAAAATAAAAAATAAAATAAATGACCCCCCCCCCCTTTGTCACCCCCATAGGTAGGGACAATAAAAAAATAAAGAAATTTTTTTTTTCCACTAATGTTAGAATAGGGTTAGGGGTAGGGTTAGGGGTAGGGTTAGGGTTAGGGCTAGGGTTAGGGTTTCGGTATGTGCACACGTATTCTGGTCCTCTGCGGATTTTTCCGCTGCGGATTTGATAAATCCGCAGTGCTAAACCGCTGCGGATTTATGGCGGATTTACCGCGTTTTTTTCTGCGCATTTCACTGCGGTTTTACAATTGCGATTTTCTATTGGAGCAGTTGTAAAACCGCTGCGGAATCCGCACAAAGAAGTGACATGCTGCGGAATGTAAACCGCTGCGTTTCCGTGCAGTTTTTCCGCAGCATGTGTACAGCGATTTTTGTTTCCCGTAGGTTTACATTGAACTGTAAACTCATGGGAAACTGCTGCGGATCCGCAGCGTTTTCCGCAGCGTGTGCACATACCTTTAGAATTAGGCTATGTGCACACGGTGCGGATTGGCCGCTGCGGATTCGCAGCAGTGTTCCATCAGGTTTACAGTACCATGTAAACATATGAAAAACCAAATCCGCTGTGCCCATGGTGCGGAAAATACCGCGCGGAAACGCTGCGTTGTATTTTCCGCAGCATGTCAATTCTTTGTGCGGATACCGCAGCATTTTACATTTGTTCCTCAATAGGAATCCGCAGGTGAAATCCGCACAAAAAACACTGGAAATCCGCGGAAAATCCGCAGGTAAAACGCAGTGCCTTTTACCCGCGGATTTTTCAAAAATGATGCTGAAAAATCTCACACGAATCCGCAACGTGGGCACATAGCCTTAGGGTTAGGGTTGGAATTAGGGTTATGGCTACAGTTGGGATTAGGGTTAGGGGTGTGTTGGGCTTAGGGTTGTGATTAGGGTTATGGCTACAGTTGGGATTAGGGTTAGGGGTGTGGGGGGGTTAGTGTTGGAGTTAGAATTGAGGGGTTTCCACTGTTTAGGCACATCAGGGGGTCTCCAAATGCAACATGGCGCCACCATTGATTCCAGCCAATATTCAAAAAGTCAAATGGTGCTCCCTCAATTCCGAGCCCCGACGTGTGCTCAAAGTTTCTTTCGGGGTCTAGTTTCCAAAATGGGGTCACTTGTGGGGGGTTTCTACTGTTTAGGCACATCAGGGGCTCTGCAAACGCAACGTGACGCCCGCAGAGCATTCCATCAAAGTCTGCATTTCAAAACGTCACTACTTCAATTCCGAGCCCCGGCATGTGCCCAAACAGTAGTTTACCCCCACATATGGGGTATCACCGTACTCAGGAGAAACTGGACAACAAATATTGGGGTCAAATTTCTCCTGTTACCCTTGGGAAAATTAAAAAATTCTGGGCTAAATAATTATTTTTGAGGAAAGAAAACGTATTTATTATTTTCACGGCTCTGCATTATAAACTTCTGTGAAGCACTTGGGGGTTCAAAGTGCTCACCACACATCTAGATAAGTTCCTTTCGGGGTCTAGTTTCCAAAATGGGGTCACTTGTGGGGGGTTTCTACTGTTAAGCCACATCAGGGGCTCTGCAAACGCAACGTGACGCCCACAGAGCATTCCATCAAAGTCTGCATTTCAAAACGTCACTACTTCAATTCCGAGCCCCGGCATGCGCCCAAACAGTGGTTTACCCCCACATATGGGGTATCAGCGTACTCAGGAGAAACTGGACAACAAATTTTGGGATCCAATTTCTCCTGTAACCCTTGGGAAAATTAAAAAATTCTGGGCTAAATAATTATTTTTGAGGAAAGAAAACGTATTTATTATTTTCACGGCTCTGCATTATAAACTTCTGTGAAGCACTTGGGGGTTCAAAGTGCTCACCACACATCTAGATAAGTTCCTTTCGGGGTCTAGTTTCCAAAATGGGGTCACTTGTGGGGGGTTTCTACTGTTAAGCCACATCAGGGCCTCTGCAAACGCAACGTGACGCCCACAGAGCATTCCATCAAAGTCTGCATTTCAAAACGTCACTACTTCACTTCCGAGCCCCGGCATGTGCCCAAACAGTGGTTTACCCCCACATATGGGCTATCAGCGTACTCAGGAGAAACTGGACAACAACTTTTGGGGTCAAATTTCTCCTGTTACTCTTTGTAAAATAAAAAATTGCAGGCTAAAAGATCATTTTTGAGAAAATAATTTTTATTTTTTTTATTTTCATGGCTCTGCGTTATAAACTTCTGTGAAGCACTTGGGGGTTCAAAGTCCTCACCACACATCTAGATTAGTTCCTTTGGGGGTCTAGTTTCCAAAATGGGGTCATTTCTGGGGGATCTCCAATGTTTAGGCACACAGGGGCTCTCCAAACGTGACATGGTGTCCGCTAATGATTGGAGCTAATTTTCCATTTAAAAAGCCAAATGGCGTGCCATCCCTTCCGAGCCCTGCCGTGCGCCCAAACAGTGGTTTACCCCCACATATGGGGTATCAGCAGGGCCGTATTTAGAGTTTCTGCTGCCCTAGGCACTTTTAGCGCTGCCTCCCCCTCTGGTGAGTATGACACTATCGGCAGTGACTTTGGGAAGAATCACTGATGTGAAAGTTGCCGTTTGCAGCAGATCGGGCAGTTTTTCTGCATCTGCCACGTAACGGATCACTTACGGCAACACTGCGTTTGGTTTCATTCATTCCTTATGGGATTCGCGGTACTTGATGTGATCTGGGAAATGCGGTGCCATACCTCCCAACTTTTGAAGGGAAAAAGGTCTAAAGGTTGCGGCGCACATAGTGCGCCGCGGCAAATTTTAGGCCACGCCTCTGACCACACCCATTTCACAACTAATCACACCCATATCCAAGTCCCAACCACACCCATTTAGCACTGCTGATCACACTGTTTCATATACATTAAAACAAAAAAAAAATATGGCCACACAGTGCTTCATACTGTACAATGGCTATGCAGTGCTCCACATACTGTATAATGGCCCTACATGATGTTCCATACTGTATAATGGCCACACAGTGCTCCATACTGTATAATGGCCACGTCTGTCCTGTGTCCTTGTGTGTACCACATTGAGAATGGAGAAAAGAAAGAAGACCAAAGAACTGTCTGAGGACTTGAGAAACCAAATTGTGAGGAAGCATGAGCAATCTCAAGGCTACAAGTCCATCTCCAAAGACCTGAATGTTCCTGTGTCTACCATGCGCAGTGTCATCAAGAAGTTTAAAGCCCATGGCACTGTGGCTAACCTCCCTAGATGTGGACGGAAAAGAAAAATTGACAAGAGATTTCAACGCAAGATTGTGCGGATGTTGGATAAAGAACCTCGACTAACATCCAAACAAGTTCTAGCTGCCCTGCAGTCCGAGGGTACAACAGTGTCAACCCGTACTATCCGTCGGCGTCTGAATGAAAAGGGACTGTATGGTAGGAGACCCAGGAAGACCCCACTTCTTACCCCGAGACATAAAAAAGCCAGGCTGGAGTTTGCCAAAACTTACCTAAAAAAGCCTAAAACGTTTTGGAAGAATGTTCTCTGGTCAGATGAGACAAAAGTAGAGCTTTTTGGGCAAAGGCATCAACATAGAGTTTACAGGAGAAAAAAAAGAGGCATTCAAAGAGAAGAACACGGTCCCTACAGTCAAACATGGCGGAAGTTCCCTGATGTTTTGGGGGTGCTTTGCTGCCTCTGGCACTGGACTGCTTGACCGTGTGCATGGCAGTATGAAGTCTGAAGACTAACCAACAAATTTTGCAGCAGAATGTAGGGCCCAGTGTGAGAAAGCTGGGTCTCCCTCAAAGGTCATGGGTCTTCCAGCAGGACAATGACCCAAAACACACTTCAAAAAGCACTAGAAAATGGTTTGAGAGAAAGCACTGGAGACTTCTAAGGTGACCAGCAATGAGTCCAGACCTGAATCCCATAGAACACCTGTGGAGAGATCTAAAAATGGCAGTTTGGAGAAGGCGCCCTTCAAATATCAGGGACCTGGAGCAGTTTGCCAAAGAAGAATGGTCTAAAATTCCAGCAGAGCATTGGAAGCAACTCATTGATGGTTACCGGAAGTGGTTGGTCGTAGTTATTTTGGCTAAAGGTTGTGCAACCAAGTATTAGGCTGAGGGTGCCAATACTTTTGTCTGGCCCAATTTTGGAGTTTTGTGTGAAATGATCAATGTTTTGCTTTTTGCTTCATTCTCTTTTGTGTTTCTTCATTTAAGACAAATTAAATGAAGATAATAATACCAAAGAATTTGTGTTTGCAATCATTTTCAGGAAGAAACTGAGTATTATCTGACAGAATTGCAGGGGTGTCAATACTTTTGACCATGACTGTACTGAGCCCGAGTGACGGGCGAGACACCACATGTACTGAGCCCGAGTGACGGGCGAGACACCCCATGTACTGAGCCCGGGTGACACTGTAATATGTAAGTAACATCAGACTGTATTGTGGGGACCATTCACTTCTATGGGAGGGTGTTAAAGGGAACCTGTCACCCCCAAAATCGCGGGTGAGGTAAGCCCACCGGCATCAGGGGCTTATCTACAGCATTCTGGAATGCTGTAGATAAGCCCCCGATGTAACCTAAAAGATGAGAAAAAGACGTTATATTATACTCACCCAGGGGCGTTCCCGCTGTTGGTCCGGGTCCGGCGCCTCCCATCTTCATCAGATGACGTCCTCTTCTGGTCTTCACACCGCAGCTCCGGCGCAGGCGTACTTTGCTCTGCCCTGTTGAGGGCAGAGCAAAGTACAGCATTGTGCAGGCGCCGGGCCTCTCTGACCTTTCCCGCCACCTGCGCAATGCAGTACTTTACTCCGCCCTCAACAGGGCAGGCAAAGTACGCCTGCGCCGGAGCTGCGGCGTGAAGACCAGAAGAGGACGTCATCTGATGAAGATGGGAGGCGCCAGACCCGGACCAACAGTGGGAACGCTCCTGGGTGAGTATAATATAACGTCTTTTTTTCATGTTTTAGGATACATCAGGGGCTTATCTACAGCATTCCAGAATGCTGTAGATAAGCCCCTGATGCCGATGTGCCTACCTCACCCGCGATTTTGGCGGTGACAGGTTCCCTTTAAGGAGGAGGAGGAGGTGAGCTGTGACATCTCCTATTGTGACTGTTGGATCTGGTTGCCGGGGTCTACCTTCCTGTGGTTGTTACAAGTATCCTCCGCTCACCTTTCGGGGTGTTGCGCTCCTCGTCCACTTGTCTCAGGAGATTCGGTTGAACGCTCGGTCCGGCGCTGACATCCTGCAATATAATGGAAATGGCGGCTGAAGCTGCAGCACAAGGAGACACCGGAGAACGGCGGGGACAGAGCGCTCTGTAGCCGTGGACACGTGCAGTATAGCACGCGGCTGCCGATCATGTGACGCCTGCACTCACTTTCACCAGAGGAGCGGCGCTATAGGTCAGAATATCAGAGTAGAAGCCTCGCTGTCTGATCACCGGATATTTCCGCGGGAGGACGGCGCTGATCCGCGCGGGTGACACCGGCACAAGCGACTGCGGACACGGGATCTCCCAGTGTGGACGGGACTCCGCGGAGGATGGGGGTCGCCTGCCGTTATCTGCTCCATCTGCGCCCAACAGAGAAGACAAACATGTCCGATAACTCTACAGGACCGTGACAGCTGCAGAACATCGCCCCCCCTCCCTCCCTCCCTCCCTGCAGAGCTTCATCGCCCCCCCTCCCTCCCTGCAGAGCTTCATCGCCCCCCCTCCCTCCCTGCAGAGCTTCATCGCCCCCCCTCCCTCCCTGCAGAGCTTCATCGCCCCCCCTCCCTCCCTGCAGAGCTTCATCGCCCCCCCTCCCTCCCTGCAGAGCTTCATCATCGCCCCCCTCCCTCCCTGCAGAGCTTCATCATCGCCCCCCCTCCCTCCCTGCAGAGCTTCATCATCGCCCCCCCCTCCCTGCAGAGCTTCATCATCGCCCCCCCTCCCTCCCTGCAGAGCTTCATCATCGCCCCCCCTCCCTCCCTGCAGAGCTTCATCATCTCCCCCCCTCCCTCCCTGCAGAGCTTCATCATCGCCCCCCTCCCTCCCTGCAGAGCTTCATCATCGCCCCCCTCCCTCCCTGCAGAGTTTCATCATCGCCCCCCCTCCCTCCCTGCAGAGCTTCATCATCGCCCCCCCTCCCTCCCTGCAGAGCTTCATCATCGCCCCCCCTCCCTCCCTCCCTGCAGAGCTTCATCATCGCCCCCCCTCCCTCCCTCCCTGCAGAGCTTCATCATCGCCCCCCCTCCCTCCCTGCAGAGCTTCATCATCGCCCCCCCTCCCTCCCTGCAGAGCTTCATCGCCCCCCCTCCCTCTCTCCCTGCAGAGCTTCATCGCCCCCCCCTCCCTCCCTCCCTGCAGAGCTTCATCGCCCCCCCTCCCTCCCTCCCTGCAGAGCTTCATTGCCCCCCCTCCCTGCAGAGCTTCATCGCCCCCCCTCCCTGCAGAACATCGCCCCCGTCCGTCCTCATACTCACCTGTCACTCAGCTCAGCTGCCTGCCCACACACTGCGCGCGCCGCAGCCGCCGACATCCCTCTGGCGCTCTGTCCCGCCGCAGTGCCTTCTTCCTGACTGAGTGAGCGGTCATGTGATACTGCTCAATAAGGTCATGAATATGCGCATATTCATGACCTTAATGACCGGTACCATGTGACCGCTCACTCAGGACGCGCTACAGACGGTGAGAACAGGCATCGCTGGAGGCTGGAGCAGGAGGTGAGTATCGTCTCTCTTCATGGAGGGTGGGTGGGATGCGGAGGCGGGGAGGGGCGCGGGGAGGGGAGGGGCGCGGGGAGGCAGGCGGGGGGGCGGGGTTTTGCGTCGGTCGCGTTTGTGACTTAAAAAAAAAAAAAAAAAAAAATCCTTGCCCAGGTGCCGCCCCCCCGCAATGTCGCCGCCCTAGGCACGTGCCCTCGAGTGCCTAGTGGCAAATACGGCCCTGGGTATCAGCGTACTCAGGACAAACTGGACAACAATATTTGGGGTCCAATTTCTCCTATTATCCTTGGCAAAATAGGAAATTCCAGGCTAAAAAATCATTTTTGAGGAAAGAAAAATTATTTTTTATTTTCATGGCTCTGCGTTATAAACTTATGTGAAGCACCTGGGGGTTTAAAGTGCTCAATATGCATCTAGATAAGTTCCTTGGGGGGTCTAGTTTCCAAAATGGGGTCACTTGTGGGGAAGCTCCAATGCATAGGCACACAGGGGCTCTCCAAACGCGACATGGTGTCCGCTAACAATTGGAGCTAATTTTCCATTCAAAAAGTCAAATGGCGCGCCTTCCCTTCCGAGCCCTGCCGTGTGCCCAAACAGTGGTTTACCCCCACATATGATGTATCGGCGTACTCGGGAGAAATTGCCCAACAAATTTTATGATCCATTTTATCCTACTGCCCATGTGAAAATGAAAAAATTGAGGCAAAAAGAATTTTTTTATGAAAAAAAAGTACTTTTTCATTTTTACAGATCAATTTGTGAAGCACCTGAGGGTTTAAAGTGCTCACTAGGCATCTAAATAAGTTCCTTGGGGGGTCTAGTTTCCAAAATGGGGTCACTTGTGGGGGAGCGCCAATGTTTAGGCACACAGGAGCTCTCCAAACGCGACATGGTGTCCGCTAACGATGGAAATAATTTTTCATTCAAAAAGTCAAATTGCGCTCCTTCCCTTCCGAGCCTTACCATGTGCCCAAACAGTGGTTTACCCCCACATATGAGGTATCGGCGTACTCAAGAGAAATTGCCCAACACATTTTATGATCCATTTTATCCTGTTGCCCATGTGAAAATGAAAAAATTGAGGCTAAAAGAATTTTTTTGTGAAAAAAAAAGTACTTTTTCATTTTTACGGATCAATTTGTGAAGCTCCTGGGGGTTCAAAGTGCTCAATATGCATCTAGATAAGTTCCTTGGGGCGTCTAGTTTCCAAAATGGGGTCACTTGTGGGGGAGCTCCAATTTTTAGGCACACGGGGGCTCTCCAAACGTGACATGGTGTCCGCTAAAGAGTGGAGTAAATTTTTGATTCAAAAAGTCAAATGGCACTCCTTCCCTTCCAAGCCCTGCCGTGCGCCCAAACAGTGGTTTACCCCCACATATGAGGTATCAGCGTACTCAGGACAAATTGGACAACAACTTTCGTGGTTCAGTTTCTCCTTTTACCATTGGGAAAATAAAAAAATTGTTGCTAAAAGATAATTTTTGTGACTAAAAAGTTAAATGTTCATTTTTTCCTTCCATGTTGCTTCTGCTGCTGTGAAGCACCTGAAGGGTTAATAAACTTCTTGAATGTGGTTTTGAGTACCTTGATGGGTGCAGTTTTTAGAATGGTGTCACTTTTGGGTATTTTCAGCCATATAGACCCCTCAAACTGACTTCAAATGTGAGGTGGTCCCTAAAAAAAATGGTTTTGTAAATTTCGTTGTAAAAATGACAAATCGCTGGTCAAATTTTAACCCTTATAACTTCCTAACAAAAAAAATTTTGTTTCCAAAATTGTGCTGATGTAAAGTAAACATGTGGGAAATGTTATTTATTAACTATTTTGTGTCACATATCTCTCTGGTTTAACAGAATAAAAATTCAAAATGTGAAAATTGCGAAATTTTCAAAATTTTCGCCAAATTTCCGTTTTTATCACAAATAAACGCAGAATTTATTGACCTAAATTTACCACTAACATGAAGCCCAATATGTCACGAAAAAACAATCTCAGAACCGCTAGGATCCGTTGAAGCGTTCCTGAGTTATTACCTCATAAAGGGACACTGGTCAGAATTGCAAAAAACGGCAAGGTCTTTAAGGTCAAAATAGGCTGGGTCATGAAGGGGTTAAAGAGGTTTTTTCACTACTATGATATTAATGACCTATCAATGAAATAGGTCATCACTATCAGGCAGCATGGGTGGCTCAGTGGTTAGCTCTGCAGTCTTGCAGCGCTGGGGTCCTGGATTCAAATCTCACCAAGGACATAATCTGCAAGGAGTCTGTATGTTCTCGTGTTTGCATGGGTTTCCTCCGGTTTCCTCCCACACTCCAAAGACATACTGATATGGAATTTAGACTGTGAGCCCCAATGGGGACAGGTATGAATACCGGAAAAGTGCTGCGGAATATAATAGCGCTATATAAGCAAGTATAATACAATAATAATAAATCAGCTTGTACTCAGGTGAATAGAACCAGTACCAGATAGCCACCACTAAACAGCGTCATGGAGCGGTGGTGTTCTGGTTACCGGACCTGGTTCCAGGTGTCAGACCCCTACTGATCTGATATAGATGACCTATTAAGGACAGGTCTTCAATATCAGCGTAGTGGAAAACCTCTTTGAAAGGGTTGGACAAAGAAAATCACGATTGTTTCCAGAAGCAGTGACTGTATTGTCTATTTTCTGCATTTGCAAAACCCCCCAAAAGAACGGGCACACATGTTGGTATAGGTGCAGTGTGTAGGTGCTCATTGACACTGTGGCCATGTAACAGACAGAACCTAGGATAAAACCAAAATCAGCAAATACCCCGCACTAAGTAAATAGTAACAGTCCTTGTAAATACAATTGCATAATTAGTTGACACTGTTTTGATCAAAAGCCCTGTTTTTGCACTTTGTACATACAGGGGCATGGCTCCCCTTTTTGGGCTGGGCATTTTGTCTATATTGCTTTCCTAAACAGTCAGGTGTGGGTCCTGCTCTGCCCCCATCTGTTCTGACATCTGCTGACACATAGTGAGGTGACCTACAAGAGTTAGGGTCCATCCCAATCGGGTACACCTTGTCGCAGTAGGACGACTTTTACGCTCTTTTGATCAAAATAGTCAACTAAGTGCCCCATGTTATTTACATGTATTATTGCTATTTATTTACTGCAAGGTTTTTATACATTGTTTTTACCCTTGGTTCTATTTGCTGTATTTGGAAAGATGGTAACAGTGGGACAGGGAGAGACATATAAAACAGTTTGCGGGATAATATTCTCCTATTATCGCTTCTAGGGGAGGATACATGAACTGTGATGATGATGTGGCTTCCTACTCTATCAGCACTACTAGGTGGTAATGAGCACTTGCAGTATGTGGCCACATGAGGGCAGTAGTGTCGCGCTGAATCTGACATACAGTACATTCCTGCATTGTTTTATTGAGAACTATATCAGCAAGTATATCAGCACTGCCTATGGTATACTCACATGGGGCAAATGTATCCCTCCAGACAATCTGAAATTATTAATGATGTGGATTTTCATTGTATTTCATCACTTGCAAATCATCAAGTGTGTAAGTTATGTAGCTTTTACTGCAGATTCCTGGAGGATACTGTTGTGGTTTGCTTGCTTTTTCCATTTGGATGTACTATTGACCCTGATTCGTTAAAGAAGCACTCCCTTCAAAGTTTGTATTCTTTTAATGTAATGCAATCATCATATTATATGGCTTTGTGTGCTTACAATTGCTCTTTTTGCCTTTCTACCTAGTAAATTCTTCACTTTTCTCTGCTCTATGTAGAAACAGGAAGTCTCTTTTCTCTGCATTTATCATTCCCCTCTTCAGCTCCTGTCCCGTCAGGGACTTTTGCAATGATGACTCATACAGGGAAAATTGACCTCCTGTTTCTACATAGAGCTTAGAAGGGTTCAGCTAGTCAGTTTTTAATCAAGTTATGTCATAGTTGTAATGGAAAAGAGAAGAATTAACTGGTTAGAATGGGAAAATGAGCAATTGTAAGTACACAGTGCTATATAATATGATGATTGCACTATATTAAGAAGGTAAACTTTTTGATGGAAGGAGGAGGAGTGCTTCTTTAAGACAGGCTTCGCCATGTCTGGTCTCATCCAAGCTCTGTCAACTTTCACAGATCTGGCCGGGACAAGCGTAAAAATGTTACAACATTTGTGTTTTTCACTGTAATAAATCGGATCCTTAACCTTCTGTGGCACATTAGAATATTAGAAATATCCTTCTATATGGATGTGGCCAGTAATGTCTCCCCTGCTGTGATACGCTGCCTGTGGGCTGCATGTGGCCTTACAATTCCTCAGATTCGCTCATGGAGCCCAATAGCTATCAACCCTCGTGAAATATTTGGCCATATTCAGCAAACCCATAGGATTCCCCCCTCCAAAATCCTCCCCGTGTATAGACTGCCTAGAGGCATGCGTCCTGAGAGGAACGAGGGCTGCACTATCCACCTGTTAGTGGTATTGTTTTCATGCTTTGGTCTTGGCCCACTAATAATAAGGGAGGAGACGCCATATTTGGAGGGGTTTGGCGCCATTCTGGTAGAGCGGTAAGGGGAGAAAAGCTGGAAGGCGGCAGCTGTGGAGGTGGTGAACCAGAGACGGAACAGGAGGTCTATGGGAAAGAGACCTCAGAGGAGAAAAGAACATGGCTGTATGGCCAAGTGTGGCCTAGCACGTGTCACAGAGAGGACGGTGAGCGACTAGTGCTGAGCATGGTCTGGGGGCTGATAGAGTTGTGTCACGTATGGTCAGGGCTGTGGCCAGTAAACCACCAGCCCAGCAGGGATGTACATCCACAGACCAGTGCGGGAAACACTTGAGCATTTACAGCTTGGCTGTGATAAGTAATAGTAACCAATCAGCACACTCGTACAAATTCCACCCCCACAGCACTGATGAGTGGACTCATCTCATTGGATGGAATAACAGTCAATCACGACCTACTTAGCAAACAGCTGGTTGCCGTGGAAATTCTAGCTGTGGCCCCTTAACTAGTGTATTTGTGGTATTGGGAAGATAAAGCGTCCTGCGAGAGACCAGGAAAAGAGACCCCCGGAGTAGAAACGTCACAGCTGCATAGTTATGCTGAAACCGGGGAGACTAGTGGAGAACACTGATGATCGCCTCACGGCCGCTCATGCCGGGTACTCACCTGTCCCCCAATACTTTACTTAAAGGGAACCTGTCAGCACAATATCATCCCCAAAAGTCTGAATGAGGCCTAAGCCAGTACCCCAACATCGCCCAGTCTGTTATATGCACACACACAGATATATTGCTCCTAGTAAAGCCCATTATTGATCCCGCACAGTATGATTCCTAGCTCACTGATTCCTAGTTCATGGTCCCCGCAGAGCTCCTTAAACAGTAAGGTGGACCCACAGTCCCCTGCACATAGTAAATGGCCCCAACTGTGCCACCACACAGTATAACGCCTCCGCAGATCCTCACACAGTATGATAACACCCACAAACTCACCCACAGACCCTCCCATCACACAATATGATGACCCCAAAAGAACCCCCCACAGTATGATGTTCCCACAGACCCTCCCATCACACAGTATGACCCCAAAAGACTCGCCCACAGTATGATGTTACCACAGACCCTCCCATCACACAGTATGATGACCCCAAAAGACTCCCCAACAGTATGATGTTCCCACAGACCCTCCCATCACACAGTATGATGACCTAAAAGACTCCTCCACAGTATCATGTTCCCACAGACCCTCTCATCACACAGTATGACCCCAAAAGACTCGCCCACAGTATGTTACCACAGACCCTCCCATCACACAGTATGATGACCCCAAAAGACTCCCCCACAGCATGATGTTCCCACAGACCCTCCCATCACACAGTATGATGACCTAAAAGACTCCTCCACAGTATAATGTTCCCACAGACCCTCCCAACACACAGTATGATGACCTAAAAGACTCTCCCACAGTATAATGTTCCCACAGACCCTCCCATCACCCAGTATGATGTTCCCACAGACCCTCCCATTATACAGTATGATGACCTAAAAGACTCCCCCACAGTATAATGTTCCCACAGACCCTCCCATCACACAGTATGACCCCAAAAGACTCCCCCACAGTATGATGTTCCCACAGACCCTCCCATCACACAGTATGATGACCTAAAAGACTCTCCCACAGTATAATGTTCCCACAGACCCTCCCATCACACAGTATGATGACCCCAAAAGACTCCTCCACAGTATAATGTTCCCACAGACCCTCCCATCACACAGTATGATGACCCCAAAAGACTCTCCCACAGTATTATGTTCCCAGAGACCCTCCCATCACACAGTATGATGACCCCAAAAGACTACCCCACAGTATAATGTTCCCACAGACCCTCCCATCACACAGTATGATGACCCCAAAACTCTCCCCAACAGTATGATGTTACCACAGACCCTCCCATCACACAGTATGATGACCCCAAAAGACTCCCGGACAGTATCATGTTCCCACAGACCCTCCCATCACACAGTATGATGACCCCAAAAGGCTCCCCAACAGTATGATGTTCCAACAGACCCTCCCATCACACAGTATGATGACCCCAAAAGCACTGCTACATCAACACACATAAACACAACCCTGCTATACATATATATGCACAGACACTGACACAAAAACTGCTACATCAACGCAGACAACCCTGCTATATCAAAACACATGTACCCTACTACACCAGACACATATACACTCAGCTCTGCTATATCTATCTGCAGTAGTGTTCAAGTTGAACTGTTTGAATGTACAGCTCTGGATAAAATAAAGAGACCACTGCAAAATGTTCAGTTTGTCTGATTTTTCTCTTTATAGGTATATTTTTGAGTAAAATGCAAATTATTCATTTATTCTATAAACTTCTGACAACATGTCTCCGAATTTCCAAGCAATACATTTTGTATTTATTTTCTGACACAGAAAAATGGTCAAAATTAAAAAAAAAAACCCACTGCTTTCAGACCTCAAATAATGCAAAGAAAACAAGTTCATAGTCCTTTAGAAACAACACTAATGTTTTGTCTCAGGAAGAGTTCAGAAATCAATATTTTGTGGAATAACCATGATTGTTAATCACAGCTTTCATGCGTCTTGGCATGCTTTCCACCAGTCTTTTACACTGCTTCTGGCGCAAAAGTTTAAGCAGTTCTTCTGTTTGATGTCTAGTGACTATCCATCATCCTCCTGATTCCAGAGGCTTTCAGTAGGTTCAGGTCTGGAGATTGTGCTGCCCATGACAGGGATTAGATGTGGTGGTCTCTTAATTTTTGCCAGTGCTGTATTTGAAGTGTGATTGTCTTCTTTATCAAAGGGGCCATTTGAGATCCCCACCCTGCACACATGTTGGCATCAGCCTTACAGAAAAAAACTGCAAATCCTATGCTGACTTTCATTGGCACAGTACAGAGATCCTGATACTGCCCTCTGCTGGCAGCATTTGGTAAAACTAATAATGGCTTGTTATTACTAACTGGTTTCCAGGTTTCCAGAGTCTTTAATGTCCTTGTGGGATGAAGAGCATGTTCACAGATAAATATGTTGCCTTGATGGCGAAAATTGTATTTTTTAATATTTTCCGCCAGACCCTGTGATGGGGGAATAGTGTATTTTTCCTTGTGGGGTGCACTGACATACTGCTGGACAGCCTGCTTGTTATAATAGTATTGGTGCTACTTATAGGCTGTAAGCCAGATATGTTCAGAAAAAGCGAAACGTGTCGTAAAAGTTGAGAGATTGACTTTAACTGTAATGGGAAGGCTGCGAGAAAAATTAAAAACTTGTGGACGTATTATTATTTTATTTGAGTAACTACAGCTTATCCATGAAATATGGGGAAGATCCCGTCACTGAATGTTATCCCTGAGGGAATTCAACGATCTGCACTAATTTTGAGCATTTAATTAATCCAATATATTGACGATAGAGACCACTATATACAGTTAGGGCCAGAAATATTTGGACAGTGACACAATTTTCGCGAGTTGGGCTCTGCATGCCACCACATTGGATTTGAAATGAAACCTCTACAACAGAATTCAAGTGCAGATTGTAACGTTTAATTTGAAGGGTTGAACAAAAATATCTGATAGAAAATGTAGGAATTGTACACATTTCTTTACAAACACTCCACATTTTAGGAGGTCAAAAGTAATTGGACAAATAAACATAACCCAAACAAAATATTTTTATTTTCAATATTTTGTTGCAAATCCTTTGGAGGCAATCACTGCCTTAAGTCTGGAACCCATGGACATCACCAAACGCTGGGTTTCCTCCTTCTTAATGCTTTGCCAGGCCTTTACAGCCGCAGCCTTCAGGTCTTGCTTGTTTGTGGGTCTTTCCGTCTTAAGTCTGGATTTGAGCAAGTGAAATGCATGCTCAATTGGGTTTAGATCTGGAGATTGACTTGGCCATTGCAGAATGTTCCACTTTTTGGCACTCATGAACTCCTGGGTAGCTTTGGCTGTATGCTTGGGGTCATTGTCCATCTGTACTATGAAGCGCCGTCCAATCAACTTTGCAGCATTTGGCTGAATCTGGGCTGAAAGTATATCCCGGTACACTTCAGAATTCATCCGGCTACTCTTGTCTGCTCTTATGTCATCAATAAACACAAGTGACCCAGTGCCATTGAAAGCCATGCATGCCCATGCCATCACGTTGCCTCCACCATGTTTTACAGAGGATGTGGTGTGCCTTGGATCATGTGCCGTTCCCTTTCTTCTCCAAACTTTTTTCTTCCCATCATTCTGGTACAGGTTGATCTTTGTCTCATCTGTCCATAGAATACTTTTCCAGAACTGAGCTGGCTTCTTGAGGTGTTTTTCTGCAAATTTAACTCTGGCCTGTCTATTTTTGGTATTGATGAATGGTTTGCATCTAGATGTGAACCCTTTGTATTTACTGTCATGGAGTCTTCTCTTTACTGTTGACTTAGAGACAGATACACCTACTTCACTGAGAGTGTTCTGGACTTCAGTTGATGTTGTGAACAGGTT
This sequence comes from Ranitomeya imitator, assembly GCF_032444005.1. NCBI lineage: Eukaryota > Metazoa > Chordata > Amphibia > Anura > Dendrobatidae > Ranitomeya > Ranitomeya imitator. The sequence goes on along the minus strand of NC_091290.1, from coordinate 56,164,232 downwards.
CTTCTTCACCAAATTAAGTATGCGGCGATCATCCACCACTGTTGTCATCCGTGGACGCCCAGGCCTTTTTGAGTTCCCAAGCTCACCAGTCAATTCCTTTTTTCTCAGAATGTACCCAACTGTTGATTTTGCTACTCCAAGCATGTCTGCTATCTCTCTGATGGATTTTTTCTTTTTTTTCAGCCTCAGGATGTTCTGCTTCACCTCAATTGAGAGTTCATTTGACCGCATGTTGTCTGCTCACAGCAACAGCTTCCAAATGCAAAACCACACACCTGGAATCCACCCCTGACCTTTTAACTACTTCATTGATTACAGGTTAACGAGGGAGACGCCTTCAGAGTTAATTGCAGCCCTTAGAGTCCATTGTCCAATTACTTTTGGTCCCTTGAAAAAGAGGACGCTATGCATTACAGAGCTATGATTCCTAAACCCTTTCTCCGATTTGGATGTGGAAACTATCATATTGCAGCTGGGAGTGTGCACTTTCAGCCCATATTATATATATAATTGTATTTCTGAACATGTTTTTGTAAACAGCTAAAATAACAAAACTTGTGTCACTGTCCAAATATTTCTGGCCCTAACTGTAGGTTAAATTCAGAAGTGGCGACGTGTTTCTATTATACTTTTCTTCTGATTGTTCATCTCCTGATTTTGGATCTTGATGTAAAATACTGATGTACAATACTGACTGAATCCTGATAGTGTGAATGGGACCTATCACGCTTAATACTTTTACAAAGAGAGAAAACCCACAAGATGTATTAAAAAAGTGAAAATGTGTATAAAATAACAACTTTATTGAAGAATAACCCTCATATAAAAGAAAACATAAGCTCAAGAACTTTGAAAACATATATAACAGCGTGAGAGGGGGATAGGCACAGTACTCGTATGTCCAAAAATGAGAAGCTGCAAATAGTCCCCTGTCAATATGATACCAAAGATAGAAAATGGTGACACAAATAAAGTAAGGATAATTTCCAAAAATAAAATATCCAGTGACAAAATGACTAAAGGATAATAGGATCTGAGTAAAGGGAAGGATACACTGAAGCATTTACACTAAGGTAAGTATACAACAAAACAATAAAAAGACAAATATAAAGCAATACTTCATGGACAGCAGGACATAAAATGACAATAGTAGCAGTTATGGCAACAGGTCTGCATTGCAAGGATAATATAATAAACTGAAAAGCTAAAGAAAAGACATACCACAAACCTCACACCACTCCAACGCCGTTTCGCTACTGCTTCATCAGGGAGTTACTTCAATAGATGTAATATATTAAAGTGTCTATGTGCATAGTGCTGCTTGATTTTAAGTATAAGGTGCAGGGTCACATACTAATACCTGTGTGAAGGGTCGATGAGCTGCGTATTAGTATGTGACCCTACATCTTATACTTAAAATACCAGGACAGGAGGAGTGGCACTGTGCAGTGTATATATGGACAAAAGGCAGGGAGCCAGCACACCGAGGAAATGCAGTGTATATATACAGGACAGGAGGAGTGGCACTGTGCAGTGTATATATACAGGACAGGAGGAGTGGCACTGTGCAGTGTATATATACAGGACAGGAGGAGTGGCACTGTGCAGTGTATATTGTTGTGAGTTCTGTTTTTGGGCTCCCTCTGGTGGTTACTGATGGTACTGGGTGATTTGTGTTCTGCTGTCTCTGGTGTCCACCTGTTCTATTAGGATTTGGGAGTTTCCTATTTAACCGGGCTTTCTTGTCATTTCCCCGCTGGCTATCAAGGTTATCAGAGTGTTTTGTTACCTCAGCTTCTGGCTTCAGTAATCTTCAGGACAAGCTAAGTTTTTGATTTTCTTGTTCCACGTTTTGCTTTATTTTTGTCTTGTCCAGCTTGCATATAATTGTTTCTTGCTGCTGGTTGCTCTAGTGGGCTGTAATTGCCCCTCATGTTCCATGAGTTGGAACATGAGTTCAAGTAATTGCAGGATGGTTTTTTGAAGGGTTTTTTGCTGACCGCGCAGTTTACTTTTGTATCCTCTGCTATCTAGTTTTAGCGGGCCTCATTTTGCTGAATCTGTTTTCATACTGTGTATGTGCCTTCCTCTCATTTCACCGTCATTATATGTGGGGGGGCTGCTATTTCTGTGGGGTATTTCTCTGGAGGCAAGAGAGGTCTGTGTTTCTTCTAATAGGGGAAGTTAGATCTTCGGCTGGTGCGAGACGTCTAGGATCAACGTAGGCACGTTCCCCGGCTATTGTTATTTGTGTGTTCAGGTTTAGGGTCGCGGTCAGCTCAGGTTCCATCACCCTAGAGCTCGTTGGTGCTTGTCCTTTTGTGATTCCCTGCCATTGGAATCATGACAGTATAGCCGGCCAAAATGTTTGGGCTGAAGTAGGAGGAAAAGTAGTCTGAGGAAGTTTTTTTTTTTTTTTCTCTCCTCTGAGGTTGCTGCCTAGCCTTAATTGCAGCCTGGCTGATTTTTTTTTTTTTTCCTCCTCTTAATCCTTGAATGGCTCTGACCTTAGCTGTTTATCATGGACGTCCAGAGTTTAGCTTCCAGCTTGAATAATCTTGCTGTTAAGGTTCAAAATATACAAGATTTTGTTGTACATGCTCCTATATCTGAACCTAGAATTCCTATTCCAGAGTTCTTTGCTGGAGATATATCTAGTTTTCTGAATTTTAGGAACAATTGCAAGCTGTTCCTTTCTTTGAAATCTCGCTCTTCTGGAGACCCTGCTCAGCAGGTTAAGATTATTATATCTTTCCTGCGGGGTGACCCTCAAAATTGGGCATTTGCATTGGCACCAGGGGATCCTGCGTTGCTTAATGTGGATGCGTTTTTTCTGGCATTGGGTTTGCTCTATGAGGAACCTAACCAGGAGATTCAGGCTGAAAAAGCTTTATTAGCTCTCTCTCAGGGGCAAGATGAAGCAGAAATATATTGTCAAAAATTTCAGAAATGGTCAGTGCTTACTCAGTGGAATGAGTGCGCCCTGGCTGCAAAGTTCAGAGATGGCCTTTCTGAGGCCATTAAAGATGTTATGGTGGGGTTCCCTGCGCCTACGGGTCTGAATGAGTCTATGACTATGGCTATTCAGATTGATCGGCGTTCACGGGAGCGCAAACCTGTGCACCATTTGGCGGTGTCTTCTTAACAGGCACTTGAGACAATGCAATGTGATAGAGTTCAGTCTAGAAGTGAACGGCAAAACTATAGGCGGAAAAATGGGTTGTGCTTTTATTGTGGTGATTCAGCTCATGTTATATCAGCATGCTCTAAACGCACAAAAAAGGTTGATAAGTCTGTTGCCATTAGTACGTTACAGTCTAAGTTCATTCTGTCTGTGACTCTGATTTGCTCATTATCATCCATTTCCGTCGATGCCTATGTAGATTCAGGCGCTGCCCTGAGTCTTATGGATTGGTCATTTGCCAAGCGATGTGGGTTTAGTCTTGAGCCTCTGGAAGTCCCTATTCCTTTGAAGGGAATTGACTCTACACCTTTAGCTATGAATAAACCTCAGTACTGGACACAAGTGACCATGCGTATGACTCCCGTTCATCAGGAGGTGATTCGCTTCCTGGTATTGTATAATTTACATGATGTTCTAGTACTTGGTCTGCCATGGTTACAAACTCATAATCCAGTCCTTGACTGGAAAACAATGTCTGTGTTAAGCTGGGGATGTCAGGGGGTTCATGATGATGCACCTCCGATTTCTATCGCTTCATCTACTCCTTCTGAGGTTCCTGTATTTTTGTCTGATTATCGGGATGTTTTTGAGGAGCCTAAGCTCAGTTCGCTTCCTCCTCACAGGGATTGCGATTGTGCTATAGATTTAATTCCTGGTAGTAAATTTCCTAAAGGTCGTTTGTTCAATCTGTCAGTGCCAGAGCATACTGCTATGCGGGATTATGTTAAGGAGTCCTTGGAAAAGGGACATATCCGTCCATCTTCGTCCCCTTTGGGAGCAGGTTTTTTTTTCGTGGCCAAAAAAGATGGGTCCTTGAGGCCTTGTATAGATTATCGTTTTTTGAATAAGATTACCGTAAAATATCAGTATCCTTTGCCTTTGTTGACTGATTTGTTTGCTCGCATTAAGGGGGCTAAATGGTTCACTAAGATTGATCTTCGGGGTGCGTATAATCTTATACGAATAAAGCAAGGTGATGAGTGGAAAACCGCATTTAATACGCCTGAGGGCCATTTTGAGTATTTGGTAATGCCTTTCGGACTTTCTAATGCTCCTTCAGTCTTCCAGTCCTTTATGCACGATATTTTCCGTGAATATCTGGATAAATTTATGATTGTGTATTTGGATGATATTTTGTTTTTTTCTGATGACTGGGAGTCTCATGTTCAGCAGGTCAGGAAGGTGTTTCAGGTCCTGCGGGCTAATTCCTTGTTTGTAAAGGGCTCAAAGTGTTTCTTTGGAGTCCAGAAGATTTCTTTCTTGGGGTATATTTTTTCCCCTTCTACTATTGAGATGGATCCCGTCAAGGTTCGGGCTATTTGTGACTGGACGCAGCCTGCATCTCTTAAGAGTCTGCAGAAGTTCTTGGGCTTTGCTAATTTCTATCGTCGTTTTATAACTAATTTTTCTAGTGTTGTTAAGCCTTTGACGGATTTGACTAAGAAGGGTGCTGATGTTGCTGATTGGTCTCCTGCGGCTGTGGAGGCCTTTCAGGAACTTAAAAGCTGGTTTTCTTCTGCTCCTGTGTTGCGTCAGCCTGATGTTTCACTTCCTTTCCAAGTTGAGGTTGATGCTTCCGAGATTGGAGCGGGGGCGGTTTTGTCACAGAGAAGCTCCGATTGCTCGGTGATGAAGCCATGTGCGTTCTTTTCTAGAAAATTTTCGCCCGCTGAGCGGAATTATGATGTGGGTAATCGGGAACTTTTGGCCATGAAGTGGGCATTTGAGGAGTGGCGTCATTGGCTGGAGGGTGCTAGACATCGTGTGGTGGTCTTGACTGATCACAAAAATCTGATTTACCTTGAGTCTGCCAGGCGTCTGAATCCTAGACAGGCTCGTTGGTCACTGTTTTTCTCTCGTTTCAATTTTGTGGTTTCATACCTGCCAGGTTCAAAGAATGTGAAGGCGGATGCTCTTTCTAGGAGTTTTGTGCCTGACTCCTCTGGAAATTCTGAGCCCACTGGTATCCTTAGGGATGGGGTGATATTGTCGGCCGTCTTCCCAGACTTGCGACGTGCTTTGCAGGAGTTTCAGGCGGGTAAACCTGATCGTTGTCCGCCTGAGAGACTGTTTGTTCCGGATAGTTGGACCAGTAGAGTCATCTCCGAGGTCCATTCCTCTGCGTTGGCAGGTCGTCCTGGAATATTTGGTACTAGAGACTTGGTGGCCAGGTCTTTTTGGTGGCCTTCCTTGTCGAGGGATGTGCGTTCTTTTGTGCAGTCTTGTGAGGTTTGTGCTCGGGCTAAGCCTTGCTGTTCTCGAGCCAGTGGATTGTTGTCACCTTTGCCTATCCCGAAGAGGCCTTGGACGCACATTTCCATGGACTTTATTTCGGATCTCCCTGTCTCTCAAAAAATGTCTGTCATCTGGGTTGTGTGTGACCGCTTTTCTAAAATGGTTCATCTTGTACCCTTGCCTAAGTTGACTTCCTCCTCTGAGTTGGTCCCTCTGTTTTTCCAGAACGTGGTTCGTTTGCATGGGATTCCGGAGAACATCGTTTCTGACAGGGGATCCCAGTTTGTGTCTAGATTTTGGCGGACGTTCTGTGCTAAGATGGGCATTGATTTGTCCTTTTCGTCTGCATTCCATCCTCAGACGAATGGCCAGACGGAGCGAACTAATCAGACCTTGGAAACTTATTTGAGGTGTTTTGTTTCTGCTGATCAGGATGACTGGGTTACCTTTTTGCCGCTGGCCGAGTTTGCCCTTAATAATCGGGCTAGTTCTGCTACCTTGGTTTCTCCTTTCTTTTGTAATTCGGGGTTTCATCCTCGTTTTTCCTCTGGTCAGGTGGAGCCTTCTGATTGTCCTGGAGTGGACATGGTGGTGGATGGGTTGCATCGGATTTGGAGTCATGTGGTGGACAATTTGAAGTTGTCCCAGGAGAAGGCTCAGCAGTTTGCTAATCGCCGTCGCCGCGTGGGTCCTCGACTTCGTGTTGGGGACTTGGTGTGGTTGTCTTCTCGTTTTGTTCCTATGAAGGTCTCTTCTCCTAAGTTCAAGCCTCGGTTCATCGGTCCTTATAGGATCTTGGAAATTCTTAACCCTGTGTCGTTTCGTTTGGATCTCCCGGCATCGTTTGCTATTCATAATGTGTTCCATCGGTCGTTGTTGCGGAGGTATGAGGTACCTGTTGTTCCTTCGCTTGGGCCTCCTGCTCCGGTGCTGGTGGAGGGAGAATTGGAGTATGTTGTAGAGAAGATCTTGGATTCTCGTGTTTCCAGACGGAAACTCCAATATTTGGTCAAGTGGAAGGGTTATGGTCAGGAGGATAATTCTTGGGTGGTTGCCTCTGATGTTCATGCTGATGATTTGGTCCGCGCTTTTCATAGGGCTCATCCTGGTCGCCCTGGTGGTTCTCGTGAGGGTTCGGTGACCCCTCCTCAAGGGGGGGGTACTGTTGTGAGTTCTGTTTTTGGGCTCCCTCTGGTGGTTACTGATGGTACTGGGTGATTTGTGTTCTGCTGTCTCTGGTGTCCACCTGTTCTATTAGGATTTGGGAGTTTCCTATTTAACCGGGCTTTCTTGTCATTTCCCCGCCGGCTATCAAGGTTATCAGAGTGTTTTGTTACCTCAGCTTCTGGCTTCAGTAATCTTCAGGACAAGCTAAGTTTTTGATTTTCTTGTTCCACGTTTTGCTTTATTTTTGTCTTGTCCAGTTTGCATATAATTGTTTCTTTCTGCTGGTTGCTCTAGTGGGCTGTAATTGCCCCTCATGTTCCATGAGTTGGAACATGAGTTCAAGTAATTGCAGGATGGTTTTTTGAAGGGTTTTTTGCTGACCGCGCAGTTTACTTTTGTATCCTCTGCTATCTAGTTTTAGCGGGCCTCATTTTGCTGAATCTGTTTTCATACTGTGTATGTGCCTTCCTCTCATTTCACCGTCATTATATGTGGGGGGCTGCTATTTCTGTGGGGTATTTCTCTGGAGGCAAGAGAGGTCTGTGTTTCTTCTAATAGGGGAAGTTAGATCTTCGGCTGGTGCGAGACGTCTAGGATCAACGTAGGCACGTTCCCCGGCTATTGTTATTTGTGTGTTCAGGTTTAGGGTCGCGGTCAGCTCAGGTTACATCACCCTAGAGCTCGTTGGTGCTTGTCCTTTTGTGATTCCCTGCCATTGGAATCATGACAGTATATATACAGGACAGGAGGAGTGGTACTGTGCAGTGTATATATACAGGACAGGAGAAGTGGTACTGTGCAGTGTATATATACAGGACAGGAGGAGTGGTACCGTGCAGTGTATATATACAGGACAGGAGGAGTGGTACTGTGCAGTGTATATATACAGGACAGGAGACGTGGTGCTGTGCAGTGTATATATACAGGACAGGAGGAGTGGAACTGTGCAGTGTATATATACAGGACAGGAGAAGTGGTACTGTGCAGTGTATATATACAGGACAGGAGGAGTGGTGCTGTACAGTGTATATATACAGGACAGGAGGAGTGGTACTGTGCAGTGTATATATACAGGACAGGAGAAGTGCTACTGTGCAGTGTATATATACAGGACAGGAGAAGTGGTACCGTGCAGTGTATATATACAGGACAGGAGGAGTGGTACTGTACAGTGTATATATACAGGACAGGAGGAGTGGTGCTGTACAGTGTATATATACAGGACAGGAGGAGTGGTACTGTGCAGTGTATATATACAGGACAGGAGAAGTGCTACTGTGCAGTGTATATATACAGGACAGGAGGAGTGGTACTGTGCAGTGTATATATACAGGACAGGAGGAGTGGTACCGTGCAGTGTATATATACAGGACAGGAGAAGTGCTACTGTGCAGTGTATATATACAGGACAGGAGGAGTGGTACTGTGCAGTGTATATATACAGGACAGGAGGAGTGGCACTGTGCAGTGTATATATACAGGACAGGAGGAGTGGTACTGTGCAGTGTATATATACAGGACAGGAGGAGTGGTACTGTGCAGTGTGTATATATATATATATATATATAGGACAGGAGGAGTGGTACTGTGCAGTGTAAATATACAGGACAGGAGGAGTGGTACTGTGCAGTGTATAAATACAGGACAGGAGGAGTGGCACTGTGCAGTGTATATATACAGGACAGGAGGAGTGGTACTGTGCAGTGTATATATATATATATATATACAGGACAGGAGGAGCGGTACTGTGCAGTGTATATATACAGGACAGGAGGAGCGGTACTGTGCAGTGTATATATACAGGACAGGAGCAGTGGCACTGTGCAGTGTATATAAACAGGACAGGAGGAGTGGTACTGTGCAGTGTATATATACAGGACAGGAGGAGTGGTACTGTGCAGTGTATATATACAGGACAGGAGGAGTGGTACTGTGCAGTTTATATATACAGGACAGGAGGAGCGGTACTGTGCAGTGTATATATACAGGACAGGAGGAGTGGTACTGTGCAGTGTATATATATATATATATAGGACAGGAGGAGTGGCACTGTGCAGTGTATATATACAGGACAGGAAGAGTGGCACTGTGCAGTGTATATATACAGGACAGGAGGAGTGGCACTGTGCAGTGTATATATACAGGACAGGAGGAGTGGCACTGTGCAGTGTATATATACAGGACAGGAGGAGTGGCACTGTGCAGTGTATATATACAGGACAGGAGGAGCGGTACTGTGCAGTGTATATATATATATATATATATATATATATATATATATATATATACAGGACAGGAGGAGTGGTACTGTGCAGTGTATATATATATACAGGACAGGAGGAGTGGTACTGTGCAGTGTATATATATATATATACAGGACAGGAGGAGTGGTACTGTGCAGTGTATATATACAGGACAGGAGGAGTGGCACTGTGCAGTGTATATATACAGGACAGGAGGAGTGGCACTGTGCAGTGTATATATACAGGACAGGAGGAGTGGCACTGTGCAGTGTATATATACAGGACAGGAGGAGTGGTACTGTGCAGTGTATATATACAGGACAGAAGGAGTGGCACTGTGCAGTGTATATATACAGGACAGGAGAAGTGGTACTGTGCAGTGTATATGCAGCGCCCCAGGGTCCTGGTCGTTGCAGTAATATCTTTCTCCTCTAGGGGGAGTGATGTTACGTCTGAAGGCAATAAAGGAGATCACTTTACCAGGTATCACAAACCACACAACACACTTCACACTCCAGTCCACCAGGGGAAGCTATGCTCCTATATATTAGGGCACTCTTCACAATTAGGTAAAACTGGTGGTCTGGATAGGAAGTTAGGCAGAAGCTGACTGGGCTTCACCCAGGGAGTACCTGTCAGGCAGACAGAGGAAAGGAGGAACTTCTAGCAGTTACCGACAGAGGGTCCCTGGCAGGGGTGGGATCCTGTCAGAGGCCTAGACAGAAAAACATGGAGCTGCGACTGCCTAGCGATGCGGCAGCATCCTAAGGAAGGACACGAAAGAGAATTGTATTGTAGAGGGTGAGAAACGAAGTCATAGCAAAAGGAGAGGAAAACCAGGAGGAGTTCTGCCCTACAAAGGCTGCCTCCTTCTGAGGCGCAGGATACGGTAGCCGGAACACCGAGGGAGCAATCATCTCCATGCCTTGCTCCAGAGACCAGCAGGACAGTTAATTGCACATTGCTGATCCGCACCTATACCCAGGAGACACAGTGGCAACTTGTGGGGGTTGGGGGCGTGCTAGAGTCCCTGTAAAAAGCCTCAGGCCACCAGTCATACGGGTTTGTTCCTATCCATCTGGGGGACAGAGAGAGACATAACATCTAGAACACCAACAACAGTTGTGAGGACCTTACGAGAGGCTCAGCAGCAAGGTACTACAACATCCAGGTGCTAGAGGAAGGCTACTGATTTCCACTTGGATAAGGGGACTCTGGATTTGCCTTCAGACCGGCCGGACTCTGCCTGCCCTGTGATCTGGTGCTCTGGACTGTGGATGCTGAAGCCTTCAGTAAAAAAAGGTAAAGAGACTGCAACCTTGTGTCCTCGTTCTTCACTGCGCCTTACACCATTCACCATCCACCATCTACACACCAGGAAGCCCTGGGGACATTCTTCACCTGTGGGAAGGTATACCAACTAGCTGCCATAACATCACCCCAGCGGACCCCTAAGCAGCGTCGGTCACCCTGTCCGAATACCACAGGTCGGTCACGAACATATCCCTTTAAAGACCTTTCCCTTTTACACGGACGTCCCAGGGCCACGGACCGTGTCAGCCACCGTGACAACCCCCTGTGAACCGCAGGACCCGGTACCGAGTACCCCTAGCCCCTGGGGGCGATCCATCTTGATTAGACCATGTTCCTGCACAGTCAGACACGGCCATTACACAGTACACAGCAGGGGCACATTTATAAGATTATCTCAGCACATGAAGATTATTTTTAAATACATCCAATTGTGGAAATGATTATTAAAAGCTTAATTAGAATTAACTTTGCTCATGGGAAAACCAATCTAATCTTCTGCCTTGCTCTTAACATCTGGGCAACAATCTCTCAGAGTTATTGTCCCATTTGTAGTAGGTGGCCGGTGTCCAATGGATAACCTTTCTTTGTGCGGTCTGAGAGCGTCAGGGTGATTTAGCTTGTTCGGCACAGTTTGTGCTTGTGAGGTCTCATTCTTGGCATGCAAGGATATAGATATATGAGTTTTCATCTAATAAAGGCCTCATGGCCATCCACACCCAACCTGGATCTAAACCCAGAATAGCATTATGTCCAAAATAATCAGAAATGTCATCCTTTAACCCTTTCCAAACTCTTGGTTTTGTCGGGAGAGAGTAATTAAATCTGCTAGCAAAACTCTGCAAAGACTATATAATGGTGGTCTGTTGAACGGACAAACAAAATGCGATTTACACAGATTTTTCTGACCTTAATAAGTCTATATCTGTCAGCTCTTACCCAACAACTACAAGAAAGTAACTGTACGTGAATGGCAGCACATCAGGGGACTGCGTTTGTACAATGGGTGGCCTTAAAGGCAGGGCTGTGGAGTTGGTAAGCCTAACCTTCGACTCCGACGCCTCAATTTCCATGACACCGACTCCACCAAAATGGCCTCCGACTCCAATTCTGACTCCACGACTCCAACTCCACAGCCCTGCTTAATGGCAGTAGTGAAAGTGTGTAGGAAAGTAAGTGATGTGGCACTGCTGTATATGGAGCGCCCCCGTAGGAGTGGGGTACTCGGAGCCGGGCCCTTCGGTTCTCAAGGGGGATGTCATGGTGGCAGACCCGGTCCGTGGCCCTAGGGGCGTCCGTTGTAAATGGGGAAAGGTCTTTAAAGGGGAAATGTTCGTGACGCCACCTGTGGTATTCGGTCAGGGTTACCGACGCTGCTTAGGGGTCCGCTGGGGTGATGTTATGGCAGCTAGATGGTATACCTTCCCACAGGTGAAGTATGTCCCCAGGGCTTCCCAATGTGTGGATGGTGGATGGTGTGAGGTGCAGTGAAGAACGAGGACACAAGGTTGCAGTCTCTTTACCTTTACTGAAGACTTCAGCATCCACAGCCCAGAGCACCAGATCACAGGGCAGGCAGAGTCCGGCCGGTCTGAAGGCAAATCCAGAGTCCCCTTATCCAGGTGGAAAATCAGTAGCCTTCCTCTAGCACCTGGATGTTGTACCTTACTACTGAGCCTCTCGTAAGGTCCTCACAACTGTTGTTGGTGTTCTAGATGCTATGTTTCTCTGTCCCCAAGATGGATAGGAACAAACCCGTATGACTGGTGGCCTGAGGCTTTTTACAGGGACTCCAGCACGCCCCAGCCCCCACAAGTTGCCACCGTGCCTCCTGGGTTTAGGTGCGGATCAGCAATGTGCAATTAACTGTCCTGCCGGTCTCTGGAGCAAGGCATGGAGACGCTTGCTCCCTCTGTGTTCCGGCTACCGTATCCTGCGCCTCAGAAGGAGGCAGCCTTTGTAGGGCGAACTCCTCCTGGTTTTCCTCTCCTTTTGCTATGACTTCGTTTCTCACCCTCTACAATACAATTCTCTTTCGTGTCCTTCCTTAGGATGCTGCCGCATCGCTAGGCAGTCGCAGCTCCGTGTTTTTCTGTCTAGGCCTCTGACAGGATCCCACCCCTGTCAGGGACCCTCTGTCGGCAACTGCTAGAAGTTCCTCCTTTCCCCTGTCTGCCTGACAGGAACTGCCTGGGTGAAGCCCAGTCAGCTTCTGCCTGAGTGAAGCCCAGTCATCTTCTACCTAACTTCCTATCCAGACCACCAGTTTTACCTAATTGTGAAGAGTGCCCTACTAAATAGGAGCATAGCTCCCCCTGGTGGGCTGGAGTGTGAAGTGTGTTGAATGGTTTGTGATACCTGGTAAAGAGATCTCCTTTATTGCCTTCAAACGTAACATCACTCCCCCTAGAGGAGAATGATATTAGTGCAACGACCAGGACCCTGGGGCGCTGCATATATGCTGTACACATCTGATGTCTGGACAAAATTTAGCAAAATCCAGAAATCCTTTTCTCCTTTTTGTATTGGTGAGTGGAAGACCCACATGCCATGCAATATACTCCTGCAAGTAGGATGTGGCACTATAGAGCATCCTTAATACAAATAAAGAAGCTAGACTTAAGGCCCCGTCACACATAGCGACGCTTGAGCGATTCCGACAACGATACGACCTGTCAGGGATCGCTCAAGCGTCGCTATGTGGTCGCTGGTGAGATGTCAAACAGTGAGATCTCACCAACGACGCAGCAGCGATGCGGCGACCTGTAGCGACCTGTACAACGATCCTATTTCATGACGATTCAATGGGACGTCCTGTCAGCAAGGTCGTTGGTAAGGTGTCAAACACAGCGATGTGTGCTACCCAGCGGGACCTCAACGATCAAAAAATGGTCCAGGCCATTCCGACACGACCAGCGATCTCACAGCAGGGGCCTGGTCGCTGCTACGTGTCACACATAACGAGATCGTTACTGAGATCGCTGTTGCGTCACAAAACTTGTGACTCAGCAGCGATCTCGCTAGCGATCTCGCTGTGTGTGACGGGGGCTTTAGAGACTTGTACCACAAGGGAAAAAAATTAAAACCAAAAGCATAGAAATGCTGGTAATAATAGAGCAAAGCTGCAAACTTAAAGGTAATTTGTTATCAGGTTTTTGCTTCCCCATCTGAGAGAAACATAATGTAGGGGCAGAGACCCTGATTCCAGTGATGTTTAACATACTGGACTTCTTGTTCACTGTTTTATCAGCTGCAGATCTACCAGTTTTCTTAACCTCTTACCGACATTGGGCGTAATAGTACGCTGATGTCGGTATTCCCCGCTTCGATGTGGGCTGCGGCGCTGAGCCCACATCTTTTCCGGGACATGTCAGCTGTTTTGAACAGCTGACATGTGCCCGCAATAGCCGCGGGTGGAATCGCGATCCACTCGCTGCCATTAACTGGTTAAATGCCGCTGTCAAACTCTGACAGCGGCATTTAAATTGCGCTTCCAATCATTGGCCTGGAAATACGCGCACCAGTGACCCCCATTAAGTGTTCAGGGATCATCGGTTCGTTGGCATGACAGCCAGGGGTCTCCTTGAGTCCTCTATGGCTGTCAGTGCCGGTTTGCTATGAGCGCCACCCAGTGGTCAGAGCTCATAGCAAGTCAGTATGTCTGCTACATAGAGGCGAGGTTCAGATCGTCTTTATGTAGCAGAGCCGATCAGGCTATGGCAGCTTCTAGTCTCCTATGGAGGCTATTGAAGCATGCCAAAAGTAAAAAAAAAATGTTTTAAAAAATATAAAAAATAAAATAATATATAAGTCCGAATCACCCCCCTTTTGCCCCATTCAAAATAAAACAAAAAAAAAATCAAACACACATATCTATCAATAAAAAAAAGATCAACCTGATCGCAAAATGGCATAGCGATAAAAAAAAAGTAAGAAAATAAGCTTGCACCCAACCCGAGATCATGAAAAATAGAGACGCTACGGGTATCGGAAAATGGCGCAATTATTTTTTTAGCGAAGTGTGGAATTTTTTTTCACCACATAGATAACAAATAACCTAGTCATGTTAGGTGTCTATGAACTCGTACTGACCTGGAGAATCATAATGACTGGTCAGTTTTAGCATTTAGTGAACCTAGCCAAAAAAACAAGAGTGAGACTGCACTTTTTTTGAAATTTCACCGCACTTGTAATTTTTTTCCCGTTTTCTAGTACACGACATGGTAAAACCAGTGGTGTATTGCAAAAGTACAACTCGTCCCGCAAAAAATAAGCCCTCACATGGCCATATTGATGGAAACATAAAAAAGTTATGGCTCTGGGAAGGAGGGGAGCGAAAAACGAAAACGCAAAACCGAAAAAAGCTCCGGGGGTGAAGGGATTATCAAGGTCAGTACAAAGTCTGGAGAATGCAATGTTTCTTCTCAGGGACATGATTGTTCTCAGAGCACAGTGTCCCTGGAATAGATTTCAGGGTTGGACTTTGCTTGGATACTTATGGTTCTTTTTATGAATATGTATCGTCTTCCAGGCCCTGAAGCACAGCATGTCCTAGTCACTACGCGCTCGGGTCAAGCACACATGCACACTGTTCCTGAATGGCTGCGGTTGTTCCTCACAGGATGTGAAAGTCTCATAAAAGGAACTGAAGATTCACTTTAGTGGAAAACATCTGACATGATGGCCACGTGATGTGGTCGGGGAGAGTAGGGTGTAGACTGGTGCAATGGGGAACAGATGGAGGTCATGTGACCTGAGCTGGTGTTGTGCAGGGAGCTACACTACTGCCTATGCTTGCCTTTCTGCAGCTCTTCCTGAGAACTCCATTTCCTGGCACTTTGATGTGTAACCTCCTCTTCCTCCCCTTCTCCTAGTCCTCCTCACTCTCCCTGCAGCTGGAAGTGTTTCCTCTGTGTGCTGCCGCAGAGAAGGAGGGAGGGAGGCTGAGGAGACGCACACATACTTGTGTGGGATGCACGGAAACTCTATGGTGCAACATCAGCCCCAACATCTGGATCTGCGCCGCCACCTCCCATTTTCTCCGCACCGTCCTTTGGCCTTCTGTTCTCTATTCCTTCCTTCCTTCTCTTCTGTCTCATTGTCCCCTCTGAATGTCCCCTCCCTGAGACCGCCTGGAGGAGAGCGTGCCAGCTGGTGGGATGTGGAGATCGGGGTAAGATCAATGCATTGTGATATGGGGTCTGCCCAGTAGCGTCATTTGAAACTAATGGGCCCCGATGCAAGAGCTTCAACGGGTCCCCCAAATATTGTCAATCTTTAATAGCAATAGTCTTATTCTATAGGCCAAAGGGACTTTCAGGGCCCCCTAGGCTCCAGGGCCCGGGTGCGATTGCAGCCCCTGCACCTGTTGTACTTATACCCCTGGGTCTGCTGCAGATTGCGGACCACCAAACAGCAGCGTTACAATGTGCATAGAAGTTTAATCTCACATTTCCAGCCCTGTGCCATGTATCATTTAGGCTGCTTTTGCACATCAGGTTTTTTGTTTCAGGCTAAATCCGGCTCTCGGGAGAAAAACCGGAACCGGAAAAAATAAAAACCGAATCCGTTTTTTCCCCCATTGACTTGTATAAGTGCCGGATTGCGCCGGATGACCCAGCGTTCCTTCCGGTTTGATGCCGGATCCGGCGTACACTCGATTGCGGCGTCTGGGAAAAAAATGTCTACTGTAACATTTTTTGTCTCTGGCGAAAAAACCTGAAGTGCCGGCTGTTTGCTAGAATGGAAGCCTATGGGAGCCGGAAGGTGCCGGATGCAGAAAATGGCGGATTCGGCGACCTGATCAGGTTTTTTAAACTGAGCATGCTCCAATTTTTTTTTTATCCAATAATCTAGATAGGCTAGCTGGATCTGTAAAAAAAAAACACGGATCCGTCGCATCAGTCTTTCACAATCTGCGCCGGATCCAGTTTTTCCAACATTCGCCGGATTTAGCCTGAAACAAAAAACCTGATGTGCGAAAGTAGCCTTAGTAGTTACTAGATGACGGATGATTTGGCGCATTCCATTTAGATCAACGGCTTAGGCGAGGTACTACAAGGCTCAGCAATCTTAGCTGTTCTGTGCACAGAAATATCCTTTGTGATATTATGCATATTGTCTAGATGGAGTTGAGCTGAGTTTGTCATTAGTCATCGTGTGCAGGTGCAGATCCGGTTAAATGACCCGATCGGCTCTGCTACATCGGCTCTGCTACATCTGGGAGGGATACAGAAACGAGAGAAGTTGGAATGATCTGTGTATTAGGTGCAGCTCTGTGGACAGTGTCCAGTGTTCATTGATTGCAGATATGGATCCCTCGCCTATAGAGAAAGTGTTTTCTATGTGACTGGCAGGAAGTTTCATTCCGAGGCGGCTTCCTGGAGGGAGCACCACTCTCCTTCCTTCCATACGGTCTTGCGCTGTTCTCTGGAGACTAACATGGTGTGTATTTTACCATAGGCAAGATGGGGGCACCCAGCTCCACTGCTCATCTGAGGACTGGACGACGTCTCCGAGACCGGAAGCTCCTAGACCCATCACTGAGCTACCAAAAGACACCCCTACGTATGACCTGTCTCGCCTACGCAGCTCCTCCGTGGAAATCAGGGAAAAGGGCTCGGAAATACTAAGAGATGAGCTCTTGAAAGCCCAGAAGGTAACGTCGTGTCATTTGGGTTGTATCACACAAGGCGGCTGATACGCTGCAGATTTTGGGTTTCGATTTGTGGACATAAAATCCAGAGCGTATTACAGCAGCAGTGAAATAGATACGATTTTACCAATCTCATTCACACGCCGCGGAAAAATTCTAAAGCGAACATTCGCCTTTGATGAGGATTTTTAATTCATAGAATGTCAATCTATCTAGCGGATTTAGGCCGGGATCAGACAAGTGTATAGAAGATCATCCAGAAAACGCTGCTGATGTTCACCTGTATTGTCATCTGTGGGTCCATATTTTACGTCTGTGTGATTTATACATAAGCAATTTTCTAGGTTAATCATGGAAAAGTAGTCTTAGAAATCGGATGCTAAACGGATGACCAATATGGGATCCAATTTTTTTGTGCGCCCATAGACTTGAGTGGGAGAGTCTCATACGATATATGGAAAAAAATAATGCATGTTGGTGATTTTTTTCATACGAACACCCGATTCATGTGAAAAAACGGTCATCTCAATGGCCCTATTGAAGTGCTGCAGAATATGTTGGTGCTATATAAATAAAATTATTATTATTATTAATTACATTGATCAGTGTGCTTTCGATTTTTACCTGGACAGCACAAGTCTGTATAATACGCTAATCTGAATGATCCCTGACAATTGCTGATTCCAAGCTCCCCCATTATACAGGGTGAACTCTGCACATGAAAATCTGCATGTAACACATGGGAATTCTGACGCAGATTTTGGTGTGGATTCGCTGCAGATCAATAGCAAGATCAGCATCGGTAAATTTGTAGGTGTGAACATCGCCTAACTGTAATTGATCAGATGTATAATCGTGTTAGTGAAATTGGAGTCCTGTACAGGGTGTGGCCTTATAACAGGGCTGTGTATGTGCAGATAACTCCAAAACTACTTTATCCAAGCTTGAAACATTTTTACATTTTTGAGAAACTACAATCATATGACAGCGCCCTAAACAGAATAGCTCTTAAAGGCGTTTATGGGGTTAAAAAACATGGCTGCTTTGTAAGAGAAACAGCACCTACCCTTTCCACGGGATGTGGGTGATGTTGCCGCTCAGCTCCATTGAAATGGACTGGATCGAGCTGAGATACTGCACACAACCTGGAAAAAGTGTGGTGCTGCAACGTTTTCTTATCCTGCACAATGCTTGTAATGTGTACCCCATTTAGCAGAATATACAGAATGTATGTAGACTGGATCTCAGCCAGTACAGATTTTGAGCCTTGCTATATGGGACTTTGAGTTTTACTATGTGGGGCATTGAGCCTTGCTATATGGGACTTTGAGTTTTACTATGTGGGGCATTGAGCCTTGCTATATGGGACTTTGAGCCTTGTTGTATTGGCTTTGAGCTTTGTTGTATGGGCTTTGAGCTTTGCTGTATGCGGCTTTGAGTTTTACTATATGGGGCATTGAGCCTTGCTATATGGGACTTTGAGCCTTGTTGTATTGGCTTTGAGCTTTGTTGTATGGGCTTTGAGCTTTGCTGTATGCGGCTTTGAGTTTTACTATATGGGGCATTGAGCCTTGCTATATGGGACTTTGAGCCTTGTTGTATTGGCTTTGAGCTTTGTTGTATGGGCTTTGAGCTTTGCTGTATGCGGCTTTGAGTTTTACTATATGGGGCATTGAGCCTTGCTATATGGGACTTTTAGACTTGCTATCAGGAACGGACTGGGACTGACTTTCAGTCCTGGCATTTGAAATCACACAGGCCCATGCTGTCACTATCCCCAAGCACCAGATGGGATATATTACTAATATTACCCTGGACTGAGGAAAGCAAGATTTACTACAAAACCAATATTTCTAATGATGCTAAAGGCCTGCTGTGATAATTGACAGTCACCTACTTTGTGATTCATCACATCTCTTAACAGTATGGGTGTCTTGAGAACACAGATTCTGTTAACAAAGTAGTAGACAAGGCAGCCCACAGCCAGACAGGCCCTTCTGGCATTTGCCAGAATTGCCAGATGGCCAGTCCGGCCTTGCTTGCTATATGGGGCATTGAACCTTGCTGTATGGGGCTTTGAGCTTTGCTGTATGGTACTTTGAGTTTTACTATATGGGGAATTGAGCCTTGTGATATGGGGCATTGAACCTTGCTGTATGGAGCTTTGAGCTTTGCTGTATGGTACTTTGAGTTTTACTATATGGGGCATTGAGCCTTGCTATATGGGACTTTTAGACTTGATGTATGGGGCATTGAACCTTGCTGTATGGGGCTTTGAGCTTTGTTGTATGGGGCTTTGAGATTTGCTGTATGGGGCTTTAAGCTTTGCTGTATGAGCTTTGAGCTTTGCTGTATGAGGCTTTGAGCTTTGCTATATGGGGCTTTGAGCCTCGCTTTATGGCTTGTACTCAAATTAATAGTTTGGGCTTATATACAGTATACATTTCTATACAGAAAATGTGAGTTCAGTGCAGTATTCTGCAGCTGTAAGCACATATACAGCATATACCCCAGCAGCAGTACGAGCATCAGTGATTGGATAGTGATGACTTTTCACCCAATGTCCACTCATGCAGTAAACTACTGGTTTTAACGTGCTAACAGAATTAGAGTAAGTCATCAGAATAAAACATCAGAATAAAAACAACCTTACTACTCATACTTTGCACATATCATTAGGGGTCAAAAATCTGTTTGTTTCCTATGGCGCTATGAATCACCCATTTCCCTTGTTTTTACTCTAATTGAACTCCTTTAAGTCCAGAATCACTAAGGGTTTGTTCACACATAGAGTTATTTCTTTGTTTTCCCATCCATTTTTGTAGCCTATTACACTAGCTGCAAAACAAATAAGATTTTGAATATATCCTTCACTTTGTTTTTCAGTTGCAATGGTTTTTTTTTAAACTGAAGAATTTTGCTGCTTTTTTTACCCATCTAATTGAATGTATAAAAAAAGCATATACTTAGCCAGTAAAGGCTAAGTATACAGCTGTGAGCTGATATTAACAGCCTGGGAAGCTCCATAGTTATTACCCCCTTCCCAGGCTATAAACATCGGCCCCAGCCGTCGGCTTTCCCTCTGCTGGTTACAAAAATTAAATGGGAGCCCACACCATTTTTTTCAGAAAAATAGTGAAATGCATGTACAGTATGCTACACACGCACTGTACTAATTGTATATGTCACTGACATCTTTATATCTACCTATTCTATGTGTACAGTGGGGCAAAAAAGTATTTAGTCAGTCAGCAATAGTGCAAGTTCCACCACTTAAAAAGATGAGAGGCGTCTGTAATTTACATCATAGGTAGACCTCAACTATGGGAGACAAACTGAGAAAAAAAAATCCAGAAAATCACATTGTCTGATTTTTTAACATTTTATTTGCATATTATGGTGGAAAATAAGTATTTGGTCAGAAACAAAATTTCATCTCAATACTTTGTAATATATCCTTTGTTGGCAATGACAGAGGTCAAACGTTTTCTGTAAGTCTTCACAAGGTTGCCACACACTGTTGTTGGTATGTTGGCCCATTCCTCCATGCAGATCTCCTCTAGAGCAGTGATGTTTTTGGCTTTTCGCTTGGCAACACGGACTTTCAACTCCCTCCAAAGGTTTTCTATAGGGTTGAGATCTGGAGACTGGCTAGGCCACTCCAGGACCTTGAAATGCTTCTTACGAAGCCACTCCTTCGTTGCCCTGGCGGTGTGCTTTGGATCATTGTCATGTTGAAAGACCCAGCCACGTTTCATCTTCAATGCCTTTGCTGATGGAAGGAGGTTTGCACTCAAAATCTCACGATACATGGCCCCATTCATTCTTTCATGTACCCGGATCAGTCGTCCTGGCCCCTTTGCAGAGAAACAGCCCCAAAGCATGATGTTTCCACCACCATGCTTTACAGTAGGTATGGTGTTTGATGGATGCAACTCAGTATTCTTTTTCCTCCAAACACGACAAGTTGTGTTTCTACCAAACAGTTCCAGTTTGGTTTCATCAGACCATAGGA
Organism: Ranitomeya imitator; assembly: GCF_032444005.1. Lineage (NCBI taxonomy): Eukaryota > Metazoa > Chordata > Amphibia > Anura > Dendrobatidae > Ranitomeya > Ranitomeya imitator. The sequence continues at coordinate 56,143,422 of NC_091290.1, read as the reverse complement.
CATTCTCCCAAAACTCCTCTGGATCATCCAAATGCTCTCTAGCAAACTTCAGATGGGCCCGGACATGTACTGGCTTAAGCAGTGGGACACGTCTGGCACTGCAGGATCTGAGTCCATGGTGGCGTAGTGTGTTACTTATGGTAGGCCTTGTTACATTGGTCCCAGCTCTCTGCAGTTCATTCACTAGGTCCCCCCGCGTGGTTCTGGGATTTTTGCTCACCGTTCTTGTGATCATTCTGACCCCACCGGGTGGGATTTTGCGTGGAGCCCCAGATCGAGGGAGATTATCAGTGGTCTTGTATGTCTTCCATTTTCTAATTATTGCTCCCACTGTTGATTTCTTCACTCCAAGCTGGTTGGCTATTGCAGATTCAGTCTTCCCAGCCTGGTGCAGGGCTACAATTTTGTTTCTGGTGTCCTTTGACAGCTCTTTGGTCTTCACCATAGTGGAGTTTGGAGTCAGACTGTTTGAGGGTGTGCACAGGTGTCTTTTTATACTGATAACAAGTTTAAACAGGTGCCATTACTACAGGTAATGAGTGGAGGAAAGAGGAGACTCTTAAAGAAGAAGTTACAGGTCTGTGAGAGCCAGAAATCTTGATTGTTTGTTTCTGACCAAATACTTATTTTCCACCATAATATGCAAATAAAATGTTAAAAAATCAGACAATGTGATTTTCTGGATTTTTTTTCTCAGTTTGTCTCCCATAGTTGAGGTCTACCTATGATGTAAATTACAGACGCCTCTTATCTTTTTAAGTGGTGGAACTTGCACTATTGCTGACTGACTAAATACTTTTTTGCCCCCATGTATATACTGTATGTAACCTATCTATTCTTTCATGTCGGGTCCCTCTGTGATATTACTGTATGCGGCAGATGAATTGCCGGCTTTTCAAAGGTGATCGGTGTGTAAAAATTGGACAGCACTCGCACTCGCAAGTCTATAGGTCAGTGAAAAAAATCAGTCCTCACTTGGATGACATAGAAGTGTGGTCCAATTTTCAGACTGAGAAGGTTGAGAACAATTTTTTTCTCTCCACATCCTAAAAAATTTATGCCAATTTAATCAACTCTGATCAGAATGACTGGAGCATTTTTCTCTGATGGGGAAAAATTGGCCGTGTGTACATTGTAAATGAAGACAATGAAGGAAAAAGGGGGTCTTGAAGCAGGCTGTTCTCGATAGAATTATTTCACCAAGGACTTCTTGCAAAGCTTGCTTTTTATTTTTCAAGAAAAGTGGGTTTGTGTATAGCAGACATTGTTTTCAAAAAGGTAAAATAAATTTAATAAATATGTAAAAGGAATGATGATGATGCCAAAAGAGCAGAGTCCACCTCTACCTTCCAGCTTTTTGAGACTTGTATATCCTTTCTTCAGGAGCTAAAGCTGAGAGATGAGGAATGTGAGAGATTGTCAAAAGTTCGAGAGCAGCTGGAACAGGAGCTGGAGGAGCTGACGGCTAGTCTATTTGAGGTACGGCTGGATAATTTACGAATCCTTCACACAGGTTCATTCCTCCACCAACGAGTAATTCAAAATATCATTATAGTATATGAAGCATCACAAATGTTACTGTATTCTTTGTAAGTGGAACGTCTGTGACAATATTTTATTTGTTAGGAAGGTTTGTGGCTGTATCTTGGGCAAAATGGGGCTGCTCCGTGTGCAAAGTCACATAGAAGTCGTCCACGTTCATTGCTGTAAACCTGGCCTAATAATTAGCCAAAGCTGTAAATATTCTCTTCCTGTGTTCCTGGAGAACAACTTAAACTTTACCATCGTCCTTCATTACATTCCACCCATGACTTGCACGCGTCCTTCTTGACATGTGGATCTCACATTTTCCAAAAATTTGAAAAACAGCAAAATCCATTTCTCATATCTTTCTTAACCTCATTTGCAACTGATGCTGTAAACTGATAATTTAATTTAGTTCTTTATTCATTTCGCTGTTAGGACAATTTTCAAACTTTTAATTAAGAAAAATCTCGGCACTCCTACAGTAGATAGGTGCTCAAGTAGGGTCCAGAGCCTCTCACCTAGCCAAATCAGTTCTCATGCTTCGCACTGACGAGGGTCAACAGCCCGAAACACCGTGTCTGCGAATTGAGATACTGATTTGGCTTTTATCCTAAGTCATATTGCACGACTCGTTGAAGGGTTGATTGTGACTTGTAGGATCGCTACTTCCAACAGGTGGCGCTATAGAGTTTAAGTCCTCTTTTTCTCAGAAGAGGCAATTTGAACAAGTAGGGTCCAAATTTTAGGACAATTTTCAGACTTTTGACACGAAAATAAAGTCTAGGTTTCAATACAAAAAAATTAAATGTAATTTAAACATCCCCATATAGTGTTTTTTTGAAAGTTTGTGAACCCTATAGCATTTTCCATATTTCTTCATAAATAAAATCAGAGGCATACAGAGCTACAGTAAAGGTCCGAACCAATAAAATTGAAGACAAATTGTAAATCTGTACAAAACTGAGCTGTATTAAGAGTCCTGTCGCAGGGGTCCCCAACCTGTAGCTCGGGAGCCACATGTGGCTCGCTGTCCCATGAATTGTGGCTCGCTACTGTCTGTCAGCTTAGAGCATTAGCCCCAGTTCTAACAAACAGGTATGAAGAGCACATCTGAAAATGGTGAATTTTGTGAGCAGCCCTGCACAGAAGAGCAGATCTGGATGCACATATCATGGTCTTAGGGGTTTTGAGATGATTTAAATATGGTATGCTGGAGACAAGATGACACCACCTGTCAGAGGAGGTGTTTGAAGCTGGATGTGATAGTGTCTTGGGAGTGCTTTACAGGAGAATACTGAATTGGGGGTATTGTAGAAACCCCTGGATCTTTGTATACTGCTTTGGGGTGATTGATTTTTGTGGAAAAGCTTTGGTTACCATTATGCCTGTAATGGGGGCTTTGGTTGCCACTGCTGTGAGGGGGGCGGGAGCTGAATGTAGCTCGCGAACCTCTCTCAGAGCTGAATGTGGCTCTCAAGGTCAGAAATGTTGGGGACCTCTAAACTAATTTATCTATTTTTGGCCCAATTCTTTATATATTTTTTTTTTGTCAAAGAATGTCACTTCCATTTCTTCTTTTTGCAGGAGGCTCACAAAATGGTGCGTGATGCTAATATCAAACAGGCTGCATCTGAGAAACAGCTACGGGAGGCCCATGGGAAGGTAACTACTGATGGGCCAGTTACCCATGTATTACTCACACCATACCTTTTATACCTCTTCTTTTTTCCTCTTTTTTATATTTGATGTGTCTTGTCAGATTGACATGCTGCAGGCTGAAGTCACGGCTTTGAAGACTCTTGTCATAACCTCCACTCCATCTTCTCCAAACCGTGATCTACATCCCCAACTACAAAGTCCATCAAAAAATGCACTACGCCAGGGTCATGCTCGGAATAAGAGTACAGGATGTGCAGCTGCCATGCCACTGCCTCCTCCCAATCAGCCGATGAACACAGAGGCCAAAGAGGTGAGACGAAATACATCTAGTGAGTCCGTGACTTGGTGCTTTCATGTACAGAGTTTCCAATTCTAGTGATATCTGCTGTTTGTAAATGGACAAAATTGTTTTCACCAGCAAGGGTGATGGTAGATGCTGAGGATACCGGGGTACCATGGGGCAAATTTGAATGTGGTAGTCACAGCAGGCACCATGCTACTGGTGTCCGGTACTAGCCATGCCACTAGTATAGACTATCAGGGTCATTGTGGGACACGTCATTATGTATACACCAGTGGGGTTACTATAGTGGTATGGAAGTTGCTGTTGCAACTTGGCTCTGTTGTTACCCCCCCTTGCTACATAAGAGGACAGTTGGATTAAATGTGGTGAGAAACAAGAAGAATGTTCTCACTGTAGAGTTTAGCAAAAAGAAAAGAAGAACTCCATAGTGTAAATCCATGTGAAAGGTTCGTTAGGTTGGCAAAATGTCTCACCTGGAAGACTTGTGCATGGGCATGCACAATACTGCACAAAGCGTAGAAGAGGTTTGGATAGGCTTGCTACTCCAGCCAAATCCTGAAGACCTGGATCTGACCAGGAGAGATGATGGAGTAGAAAGGTGTGGTTTGGGTACAGTTGGTTTGCTGGACTTGGTTTTGGTGCAGCTTCGATATCCAGAAGATCATGAACCAGGGTGGTGAAAAAATACTTTATTGGACAATGCATTTGGGAGTTGGTTTACCTCCTTTACGTACCTGGTGAAGGAGGTAAACTAACTAGAAAACGCGTTGTCCAGTAAAGTATTTTTTCACTACCCTGGTTCACATTCCTGGATATCAGGTGCTTTCACATTGCATTTAGGCACCTGTTAAGTGGTCCCGACGGGTCCTTAGACTATAACGGTGCCGACAGAGCGAATGTTTTCTCTGCCGTGCATCATTTTTGGGTGTATACGCCTACTGGAGGCAGACACCCAAACACAGTCTACTATGAGACTGCAGTTTTCCTTGCCTTCTGCTCACTGTATCGTAGTCTGCAGATTATTGTGTGCACAGGAAATCAATTATCTCCAGTCTCTACCAATTCTTCTAACTCTTTTCTTTCTCTCCATTGACTCTTCTTTGTGCCACGTCATTCATTATGCTCTTCGCAGCTTCATTAATACCAGTTCTATACATTGTGTCATATCAACTCCCTCTCCAGCATCCACTACCTACTCATCTATGCTTGTTCTTCAGCAAACATTACAGTAGTTTTCCATTGGTGTCGCACTAAGCCTCAAGTCTTTCTCATGGTCACTTACCGTGCTATGGAATATATTATTATAATCCTAAGATAGACCATATCAGGCTTCAAATGTTATTATTAACAAAAAGCCCCAAAACGTGTCCCTTCCTCTCCAGGTTTAGTAGGTAATCTCATAGAAACCTTTAATGTGTGAATGATATTGGTGGCACTTTTTAAACTTTTGGTTTAGTGCAACTTTAATTTGTTCCTTTTCTTTATCCATAAACCTTTAATTTTGTATTCATCTTCAATGCTAACATTTTTGTTACTGCAGCTAATTGGAAGGGGATGGTGCATGTTATAAAATATCCTGTCAAATAACCAATGCAGAGAGTCATGGTTCGGACATAAAGGGCTTACAGCAGCCATGCGGATCCTTGCTTCCATATTCCTAAATGATGAGTGAAGTGATGGGTTGCTTTAGGAAACTGTTTTTTTCTTAGTCTGATCAGTTTCTATATACAAGGTTTCAATGTCTTTACTTTAAAACATTGGATCAGATAGGTGGTTAGCGGCCCAATTTTGATCGCCAGCTGGAGAAGACTTATAGAAGATTACTGCTGATTGTGCCAGTTATATTTATTTTTGCTCCACATAATTAGACTTTAATCCAGTCATTAAAGGTCCTAATATTGGGTGTTCATATATACTGTATGGATCTGGTCTGTGTGCCCTGGTGCCGAAACAAAAGTTCTTTTTTCTTCTTATGGAATAATTTGGGCCATCTAGTGACCTGAATGATGATTTACAGATAGCAATTTAGAATGTACTGGTTGTGACTTTCCCCTCACAGAAGGAATGTTTCAGATGAATAAATGCCATTGTTCTCCCTACAAGAACCCACAGAAGTCATTTTCTACTGTCAGGGTTATTTTTGGGTAAACCCGTTGCAGGAAAAATGTAGCACTACAAGTTGCCATTGAAGTGAATGGCGGTCCACGTAAAGCATGACAAGGCCGATCCACGTAAAGCATGACAAGGCTGAGTCCTACAGTCTTACTAGATGCGGCATACTGACAATGGTTGTCTCACTAAAGGGAAAGATTTAGCATTTTCCACCATGTTTCTCCATCTTCATCTTTGAGAATTTCTTCAGTTGTGTCTCTGTGTCGTTGTGTGGCTCACCCGTCTTCTATCTTCTTCCTTTCCTTCCTCTTATCTCTCAGTTATCTGCAGTACCATCTCTTCTTTCATTGCTTCTTTGTATTGTCCCGGGGAAGGTTGTCCATTTAACCTACGAGCCGGGATGGCCTCTCTCCGATGACTCCTCTTCCACTTCCTCCCGCCAGGTACTGTCCCTTGTGTGTTAAGTCACTGTCTATGAAGACCAGTAGTGAAACTTACACCTTATGACCCCAATATTCTGACATTTAACTCTATAGAGTACACAGGAAATATAGAGGCACAAGTATCTAGATCACTCCACTGGAGTATTTAGACTACTTGTATTGTTGACTTGTTTCTCAAGAAAGATACTTATGAATTTAATTGCTATTTTTATTGGTATTTTATTTATGGAACTTTAATAAAAAATATCACAATATGGGAAAAATATCAAATATCAGAATTCAAACACATCTGAATCTCAACCCATTGTTTTTGGGTTTTTTTTAAACTCTGGAAAACATTTAAAACACTATTTTAATACTTAGTTTTGTTATGTGCCTACATTATATAAATACGTTGCTACTTACTTAATTTATAGGGAAAAAAGCAGAGATTGGGTTTACTTTTTAAATAGTTCCCGATGAACAGCTGCTGAGCACCAATGGCACATGTTATAATTTTACAGGTGCAAATTTTGCTCTTTCTAGAAGCGCTTATATTTTGCCTGATTTGATTAGATGGAAACTGTGACTAGGTAGCTCATGTATAGTTGTAATAGAGTACCACATTTTTAGTTTATATACCTCATGACATTTGACTGCAACTTTACACAATTGATCTGACTTGACATGATCACCTTTTCTGCTTTCTTTACTTTCAATGTTACCCACCTGGTCATGAACCACCACTGTTTTAGTACCTGTTTTGTCCTCTTTTCACCAACCTGGCCACTTATGGCTATCCTTCTGGACTGTTGCATCCTGACCAAGCATAAAGGGCCTAATGTTGACTAGATAACTGGGAACCATGCAAGTTTTATTTGTGAAGAATATGTTCTGCTAGTCCAATGTGCAAGAAGGGTCCACGGGTACCACTAAAAAAGTCTAATGCTTTTTTATGGAGCACATAGCGAAATTTCCCACTCAGACTTGTAAACTAAGACATTGCTATAATTTGTGTTTGTTCTCCACAGTAAAGCATTACAATTTTTTTCCTGGTGTTTCAATAGACCCCTTTTACTCTTTGTATTTCTATTGTGGATCAATCTGGAGCCCACTCCAAAGTTAACACCTCACCTGTTACACACACTACCTGTCACAGGATATAGGATATCCCAGGGCTAGGGGCTCCTTCGCTATCCCCGAAGCTAGGGGCGCCCTTGCTATCCATTCTCCTCAGATTACTTCTGATGGTGAAGATGCCGGGGCTACGTGCCTTGCTGAGCTTATAAATCAGCCTTTATCTGTCCCCTACCCCACCCAGGGAAGTGGGGTATTGTAGTATATGAGAATACACAAACCAGACTAACAAGGGAAGACAGACATACATGGATAAATGAAAATGCCAACCATACAGATACAGTTAGGGCCAGAAATATTTGGACAGTGACACAAGTTTTGTTATTTTAGCGGTTTACAAAAACATGTTCAGAAATACAATTATATATATATAATATGGGCTGAAAGTGCACACTCCCAGCTGCAATATGATAGTTTCCACATCCAAATCGGAGAAAGGGTTTAGGAATCATAGCTCTGTAATGCATAGCGTCCTCTTTTTCAAGGGACCGAAAGTAATTGGACAATGGACTCTAAGGGCTGCAATTAACTCTGAAGGCGTCTCCCTCGTTAACCTGTAATCAATGAAGTAGTTAAAAGGTCAGGGGTGGATTCCAGGTGTGTGGTTTTGCATTTGGAAGCTGTTGCTGTGAGCAGACAACATGCGGTCAAAGGAACTCTCAATTGAGGTGAAGCAGAACATCCTGAGGCTGAAAAAAAAGAAAAAATCCATCAGAGAGATAGCAGACATGCTTGGAGTAGCAAAATCAACAGTTGGGTACATTCTGAGAAAAAAGGAATTGACTGGTGAGCTTGGGAACTCAAAAAGGCCTGGGCGTCCACGGATGACAACAGTGGTGGATGATCGCCGCATACTTAATTTGGTGAAGAAGAACCCGTTCACAACATCAACTGAAGTCCAGAACACTCTCAGTGAAGTAGGTGTATCTGTCTCTAAGTCAACAGTAAAGAGAAGACTCCATGACAGTAAATACAAAGGGTTCACATCTAGATGCAAACCATTCATCAATACCAAAAATAGACAGGCCAGAGTTAAATTTGCAGAAAAACACCTCAAGAAGCCAGCTCAGTTCTGGAAAAGTATTCTATGGACAGATGAGACAAAGATCAACCTGTACCAGAATGATGGGAAGAAAAAAGTTTGGAGAAGAAAGGGAACGGCACATGATCCAAGGCACACCACATCCTCTGTAAAACATGGTGGAGGCAACGTGATGGCATGGGCATGCATGGCTTTCAATGGCACTGGGTCACTTGTGTTTATTGATGACATAAGAGCAGACAAGAGTAGCCGGATGAATTCTGAAGTGTACAGGGATATACTTTCAGCCCAGATTCAGCCAAATGCTGCAAAGTTGATTGGACGGCGCTTCATAGTACAGATGGACAATGACCCCAAGCATACATCCAAAGCTACCCAGGAGTTCATGAGTGCCAAAAAGTGGAACATTCTGCAATGGCCAAGTCAATCTCCAGATCTAAACCCAATTGAGCATGCATTTCACTTGCTCAAATCCAGACTTAAGACGGAAAGACCCACAAACAAGCAAGACCTGAAGGCTGCGGATGTAAAGGCCTGGCAAAGCATTAAGAAGGAGGAAACCCAGCGTTTGGTGATGTCCATGGGTTCCAGACTTAAGGCAGTGATTGCCTCCAAAGGATTTGCAACAAAATATTGAAAATAAAAATATTTTGTTTGGGTTATGTTTATTTGTCCAATTACTTTTGACCTCCTAAAATGTGGAGTGTTTGTAAAGAAATGTGTACAATTCCTACATTTTCTATCAGATATTTTTGTTCAACCCTTCAAATTAAACGTTACAATCTGCACTTGAATTCTGTTGTAGAGGTTTCATTTCAAATCCAATGTGGTGGCATGCAGAGCCCAAATCGCGAAAATTGTGTCACTGTCCAAATATTTCTGGCCCTAACTGTATGCACTCACAAACAACATAGTGGAACACCATGGAGTTAAGGAAGGATAAACCAAATAGAGGATGAGGAAGTGCACACAGGCAAACACCGAGCAGCAGTCTTCTGAACAACTCTCCAAACTCCACCTCCAGCAACCAACACGTACAACTCCAGAACCAGGCAGTATAAAATTAACACTGGCAATCCCTGATTACCAGAGGCCAGTATATATAGTAGAGGGGAGTGGCCAACACTGAACAGCTGATACCATCACAGCAGGAGAGCTCTAGGGGCTCTAAACTGAACATAATTAACCACTGCACTACTAGCAGAAACCTGCACTGTTTAACCCCTTCCCGACCTGTGACACAGCGTATGCGTCATGAAAGTCGGTGCCAATCCGACCTGTGACGCATATGCTGTGTCACAGAAAGATCGCGTCCCTGCAGATCGGGTGAAAGGGTTAACTCCCATTTCACCCGATCTGCAGGGACAGGGGGAGTGGTAGTTTAGCCCAGGGGGGGTGGCTTCACCCCCTCGTGGCTACGATCGCTCTGATTGGCTGTTGAAAGTGAAACTGCCAATCAGAGCGATTTGTAATATTTCACCTAAAAAAATGGTGAAATATTACAATCCAGCCATGGCCGATGCTGCAATATCATCGGCCATGGCTGGAAATACTAATGTGCCCCCACCCCACCCCACCGATCGCCCCCCCAGCCCCCCGATCTGTGGCCCGCTCCCCTCCGTCCTGTGCTCCGCTCCCCCGTCCTCCTGTCCGCTCCCCCCGTGCTCCAATCACACCCCCCCGTGCTCCAATCAAACCCCCCCGCACTCCGATCCCCCCCCGTGCTCCGATCCACCCCCCCTGCACACCGATCCACCCCCCCTGCACACCGATCCACCCGCCCGCACACCGATCCACCCGCCCGCACACCGATCACTCTCCCCCATGCTCCGATCCCTCCCCCCCGTGCTCCGACGCCCCCCCGTGCCCTGATCTCCCCCCCCTGTGCCCTGATCTCCCCCCTTATACTTACCGATCCTGGCGGGGTCCGTCCGTCTTCTTCCCCGGGCGCCGCCATGTTCCAAAATGGCGGGCGCATGCGCAGTGCGCCCGCCGAATCTGCCGGCCGGCAGATTCGTTCCAATGTGAATTTTGATCACTGTGATATAATCTATCACAGTGGTCAAAATAAAAAAACAGTAAATGACCCCCCCATTTGTCCCCCATAGATAGGGACAATAATAAAATAAAGAATTTTTTTTTTTTTCACTAAGGTTGGAGTTAGAACTAGGGTTAGGGTTAGGGTTAGGGGTAGGGTTAGGGGTAGGGGTAGGGGTAGGGTTAGGGGTAGGGTTAGGGGTAGGGTTAGGGTTAAGGTTAGGGTTAGGGTTTCGGTATGTGCACACGTATTCTGGTCCTCTGCGGATTTTTCCGCAGCGGATTTGATAAATCCGCAGTGCTAAACCGCTGCGGATTTATGGCAGATTTACCGCGGTTTTTCTGCGCATTTCACTGCGGTTTTACAACTGCGATTTTCTATTGGAGCAGTTGTAAAACCGCTGTGGAATCCGCAGAAAGAAGTGACATGCTGCGGAATGTAAACCGCTGCGTTTCCGTGCAGTTTTTCCGCAGCATGTGTACAGCGATTTTTGTTTCCCATAGGTTTAAATTGAAATGTAAACTCATGGGAAACTGCTGCGGATCCGCAGCGTTTTCCGAAGCGTGTGCACATACCTTTAGAATTAGGCTATGTGCACACGGTGCGGATTTGGCTGCGGATCCGCAGCGGATTGGCCGCTGCGGATCCGCAGCAGTGTTCCATCAGGTTTACAGTACCATGTAAACCTATGGAAAACCAAATCCGCTGTGCCCATGGTGCGGAAAATACCGCACGGAAACGCTGCGTTGTATTTTCCGCAGCATGTCAATTCTTTGTGCGGATTCCGCAGCGTTTTACACCTATTCCTCAATAGGAATCCGCAGGTGAAATCCGCAGTAAATCCGCAGGTAAAACGCAGTGCCTTTTACCCGCGGATTTTTCAAAAATGGTGCGGAAAAATCTCACACGAATCCGCAATGTGGGTACATAGCCTTAGGGTTAGGGTTGGGTTGGAATTAGGGTTGTGGTTAGGGTTAGGGGTGTGTTGGGGTTAGGGTTGTGGTTAGGGGTGTGTTGCGGTTAGGGTTGTGGTTAGGGTTACGGCTACAGTTGGGATAAGGGTTAGGGGTGTGTTGGCGTTAGAATTGAGGGGTTTCCACTGTTTAGGCACATCAGGGGGTCTCCAAACGCAACATGGCGCCACCATTGATTCCAGCCAATCTTTTATTCAAAAAGTCAAATGGTGCTCCTTCCCTTCCGAGCCCCGACGTGTGCCCAAACAGTGGTTTACCCCCACATATGGGGTATCAGTGTACTCAGGACAAACTGGGCAACAATTACTGGGGTCCAATTTCTCCTGTTACCCTTGAGAAAATAAAAAATTGCTTGCTAAAACATCATTTTTGAGGAAAGAAAAATGATTTTTTATTTTCACGGCTCTGCGTTGTAAACGTCTGTGAAGCACTTGGGGGTTCAAAGTGCTCACCACATATCTAGATAAGTTCCTTGGGGGGTCTAGTTTCCAAAATGGGGTCACTTGTGGGGGGTTTCTACTGTTTAGGCACACCAGGGGCTCTGCAAACGCAACGTGACGCCCGCAGACCATTCCATCAAAGTCTGCATTTCAAAACGTCACTACTTGACTTCCGAGCCCCGACATGTGCCCAAACAGTGGTTTACCCCCACATATGGGGTATCAGCGTACTCAGGACAAACTGGGCAACAATTACTGGGGTCCAATTTCTCCTGTTACCCTTGAGAAAATAAAAAATTGCTTGCTAAAACATCATTTTTGAGGAAAGAAAAATGATTTTTTATTTTCACGGCTCTGCGTTGTAAACGTCTGTGAAGCACTTGGGGGTTCAAAGTGCTCACCACATATCTAGATACGTTCCTTGGGGGGTCTAGTTTCCAAAATGGGGTCACTTGTGGGGGGTTTCTACTGTTTAGGCACACCAGAGGCTCTGCAAACGCAACGTGACGCCCGCAGACCATTCCATCAAAGTCTGCATTTCAAAAGTCACTACTTCCCTTCTGAGCCCCGACGTGTGCCCAAACAGTGGTTTACCCCCACATATGGGGTATCAGCGTACTCAGGAGAAACTGGACAACAACTTTTGGGGTCCAATTTCTCCTGTAACCCTTGGGAAAATAAAAAATTCTGGGCTAAAAAATTATTTTTGAGGAAAGAAAACGTATTTATTATTTTCACTGCTCTGTGTTATAAACTTCTGTGAAGCACTTGGGGGTTCAAAGTGCTCACCTCACATCTAGATAAGTTCCTTTCGGGGTCTAGTTTCTAAAATGGGGTCACTTGTGGGGGGTTTCTACTGTTTAGCCACATCAGGGGCTCTGCAAACGCAACGTAACGCCCGCAGAGCATTCCATCAAAGTCTGCATTTCAAAATGTCACTACTTGACTTCCGAGCCCCGACATGTGCCCAAACTGTGGTTTACCCCCACATATGGGGTATCAGCGTACTCAGGAGAAACTGTACAACAACTTTTGGGGTCAAATTTCTCCTGTTACCCTTGGGAAAATAATAAATTGCAGGCTAAAAAATCATTTTAGAGAAAATAAAATTTTTATTTTATTTTCATGGCTCTGCGTTATAAACTTCTGTGAAGCACTTGGAAGTTCAAAGTCCTCACCACACATCTAGATTAGTTCCTTTGGGGGTCTAGTTTCCAAAATGGGGTCATATGTGGGGGATCTCCAATGTTTAGGCACACAGGGGCTCTCCAAACGTGACATGGTGTCCGCTCATGATTGGAGCTAATTTTCCATTTAAAAAGCCAATTGGCGTGCCTTCCCTTCCGAGCCCTGCCGTGCGCCCAAACAGTGGTTTACCCCCACATATGGGGTATCAGCGTACTCAGGACAAACTGGACAACAACATTTGCGGTCCAATTTCTCCTATTACCCTTGGCAAAATAGGAAATTCCAGGCTAAAAATCATTTTTGAGGAAAGAAAAATTATTTTTTATTTTCATGGCTCTGCATTATAAACTTCTGTGAAGCACCTGGGGGTTTAAAGTGCTCAATATGCATCTAGATAAGTTCCTTGGGGGGTCTAGTTTCCAAAATGGGGTCACTTGTGGGGGAGCTCCAATGCATAGGCACACAGGGGTCTCTAAACGCGACATGGTGTCCGCTAACAATTGGAGCTAATTTTCCATTCAAAAAGTCAAATGGCGCGCCTTCCCTTCCGAGCCCTGCCGTGTGCCCAAACAGTGGTTTACCCCCACATATGAGGTATCGGCATACTCGGGAGAAATTGCCCAACAAATTTTAGGATTCATTTTATCCTATTGCCCATGTGAAAATGAAAAACTGAGGCGAAAAGAATTTTTTTGTGAAAAAAAAAGTACTTTTTCATTTTTACAGATCAATTTGTGAAGCACCTGAGGGTTTAAAGTGCTCAATATGCATCTAGATAAGTTCCTTGGGGGGTCTAGTTTCCAAAATGGGGTCATTTGTGGGGGAGCTCCAATGTTTAGGCACACGGGGGCTCTCCAAACACGACATGGTGTCCGCTAACGATGGAGATAATTTTTCATTCAAAAAGTCAAATGGCGCTCCTTCCCTTCCGAGCCTTACCATGTGCCCAAACAGTGGTTTACCCCCACATGTGAGGTATCGGTGTACTCATGAGAAATTGCCCAACAAAGTTTAGGATCCATTTTATCCTGTTGCCCATGTGAAAATGAAAAAAATTGAGGCTAAAAGAATTTTTTTGTGAAAAAAAAGTACTTTTTCATTTTTACGGATCAATTTGTGAAGCCCCCGGGGGTTCAAAGTTCTCACTATGCATCTAGATAAGTTCCTTGGGGCGTCTAGTTTCCAAAATGGGGTCACGTGTGGGGGAGCTCCAATTTTTAGGCACACGGGGGCTCTCCAAACGTGACATGGTGTCCGCTAAAGAGTGGAGCCAATTTTTCATTCAAAAAGTCAAATGGCGCTCCTTCCCTTCCAAGCCCTGCCGTGCGCCCAAACAGTGGTTTACCCCCACATGTGAGGTATCAGCGTACTCAGGACAAATTGGACAACAACTTTCGTGGTTCAGTTTCTCCTTGTACCATTGGGAAAATAAAAAAAATGTTGCTAAAAGATAATTTTTGTGACTAAAAAGTTAAATGTTCATTTTTTCCTTCCATGTTGCTTCTGCTGCTGTGAAGCACCTGAAGGGTTAAAAAACTTCTTGAATTTGGTTTTGAGCACCTTGAGGGGTGCAGTTTTTAGAATGGTGCCACTTTTGGGTATTTTCAGCCATATAGACCCCTCAAACTGACTTCAAATGTGAGGTGGTCCCTAAAAAAAATGGTTTTGTAAATTTCGTTGTAAAAATGAGAAATCGCTGGTCAAATTTTAACTCTTATAACTTCCTAGCAAAAAAAAATTTTGTTTCCAAAATTGTGCTGGTGTAAAGTAGACATGTGGGAAATGTTATTTATTAACTATTTTGTGTCACATAACTCTCTGATTTAACAGAATAAAAATTCAAAATGTGAAAATTGCGAAATTTTCAAAATTTTCGCCAAATTTCCGTTTTTATCACAAATAAACGCAGAATTTATTGACCTAAATTTACCACTAACATGAAGCCCAATATGTCACGAAAAAACAATCTCAGAACCGCTAGGATCCGTTGAAGCGTTCCTGAGTTATTACCTCATAAAGGGACACTGGTCAGAATTGCAAAAAACGGCCAGGTCATTAAGGTCAAAATAGGCTGGGTCATGAAGGGGTTAACAAGATGGAGAAGTGCTTCTAATCAGTGGAGGAGTGCGTGAAATAAGACACCATGGTCTTCTGGCCCCTCTCTGTCGCGGTAAACCCATGAAAATAACTATCTGAGTATAACTGATTACATCTGGACAATTTTTACAATTTAAGACAACTTATGATCCCTAATAGTTTCTTTGTGAATATCATTGCTGCTTTTTGGTCATTTGCAATGATTAAAAAGCCCCTTTATCACTGATAAATATATGAATCAATTCCCTTTAAGATTAAGGGTTCACACCAAGAAATTAGTATCAGATAATAATTTTCTTTTATTAGTTTAAACTTATATTATATCATATTAAAGGGAATCTGTTTGCAGCTTTTTGCTATATAACCTGAGAGCAACATAATGTAGGTCAAGAAAGCCTGATTCCAGGAATATTTCACTTACTAGACTGTTTGGTATAGTTGTGATAGAATCCTTGTTTGTCTCATGTAGAACTAATAATTTTTGGACTGTGTATATCTCCGCCCACACCTCTGACTGGCAGCTTCATGTGTAAATTGTGAAGCAAGCTCCCAATCAGTGGTGGGGGCCGGGTTACACACATTAGCCGGACTGCCTGGCACGTGAGCTGTAGTCCTGTAGTGTTAATCTCCTTCTGATAAAATAAAGGAAACCGTAGATATAACTATGGTTAAAGGAAATAAAGTTGGCTGCTTTAAACAAGTTCTATGTTGGCACGCTACAAAAACAGTAATCAGTTCATAGTAATTCACATTGATCCTTTGTGTTGCTGCTTCAGGTGGACACCATACTATACTCAGAATTTATGGAGTGGAAGGAGAACCCAACACTTGACAAATCCTGCCTCTTTCTGTCCCGTATCTACCAAGAAGATATTAATCCATGCTTGGACTTTGCAAAAAGAGAGGTGAGTGCAGATTTTGAAACCAAATTCCATTCTATGACCCACCCACCCGCAAAGAAGATAAAAAGACTGGTCTTGCCAGTACATTTTCTTCCTGTTTTTTTTTTAATAATATATGCCATTGTACTATTATTCTACATTGTAGGAGCTGTCAGCCTGATAACATTTGGCTAATAGTTATCGCATGTGTATGGCAGGCTTAAGATGATCAAGACTCCTCTCATGCTGTGCCAGTCTTTTGGAATGCATTACCTCAGACAATCCGACTAATAGCTAGCCCCCACATTTTTAAGCATGCTCTGAAAACACATCTCTTTAGACCGGGGGCAGAGGGGGCCGTCGCCCCGGGCCCTGTCACATGAAGGGGCCCACTGGGAGCCAGGGCGAGCCCACTTCTGTGACGAGGCAGAACACAGCATAGGAGCAAAGCAGTATGTCTGCTCCCGTCTGATGGAGACTCTGCAACCTGGCTAGCACAGTGGCCGGCTGCAGAGTCTCCCTCCTGCAGTGAATGGTATTGCCTGTCTTTTCCTGGGCTGCAGCTCTGAATCTTGACTCTGTGCAGTGTGCATGCTGGGTACTAGTGCCATTTCACTGACACATAGACACTTCCTGGTCCTCCCTGCAAACTTCATCAGCAAGTGGGGATGGAACTTATTAGGTTTACTAAGTTCAGGTATGTCACTGTGAGGTGAATGTGAGACCATTGTGGGGGCTGAAAGTAGGTGAGGGAGGACAGGGTACTGGGGGTGAATGTTAGACCATGGGGGTATTGTGGGAGAGGGGAGACAGGGCACTGGGGGGTGAATGTGAGGCAATGGGGGTATTGTGGGGGAGGGGAGACAGGGTACTGGGGGGTGAATGTGAGACCATTGGGGTATTGTGGGGGAGGGGAGACAGGGCACTGGAGGGTGAATGTGAGACCATGGGGGTGTTGTGGGTGAGGTGAGGACAGAGCTCTGAGGGGGTGTTGTGGGTGAGGTGAGGACGGGGCACTGAGGGGGTGGATGTGAGGTGATGGGGGTATTGTTGGGGCTGAAATGGGGGAGGGGGACAGGGCACTGGGGGCTGAATATCATGTTTTATGTTATTTTATTATATGTACTCCATCACATGTCATATTTGCTCTCTGGGGGGGGGGGGGGTAGGGGGCTTTTGATACGTACCACCTGGGTCTTTTATGAGTATTAGTATAAGAAGCCCCATACAGTAACCAAGAGCTGCATCACATTTACAGCACCACTCCAGTATTTTTTTTTTATTTCACTGCTGGAGCGGAGCTGAAAATCCAAGTCCCCTGCCCCCTGTCTAATACTCACCTTCAGGGGTTTTCATCGGTTTTCACCGCAGTGTTTCATGGAGCGGTGCAGAGGTCACTAATCATGTAAGTCTATGGGAGCCTCGTTCTGGTATGTTCCTCGCTCTCATAGTCTTACATTGAGCGCTTGTGACATAGCTTCTCACTTCTGGCCAGTCAGAAGCTGCGCTCACAAGTTTGAGCCGCCGCACTGCAGCAGTGCCACAAAATAGTGCGCTTAAAGCACCATTCCAGCGGTAGAAAAAAAACCTGCTAGAGAGGTGCTTTAATAATTTAATAATAAGCAATTTTTTACTATAAAGTTGATAAAGGCTTGGAATAAATGTCTGCAGTCACTTTATATGACTGCAGACTGCCAAATCAAGATCGGGCGCTGCGGGCCCATCATATTGTGTATAAGGGAGCTGCGGGCCAATCAAACTGTGTATAAGGGAGCTGCGGGCCAATCATTCTGTGTATACGGGAGCTGCTGGCCAATCATACTGTGTATAAGGGAGCTGCGGGCTAATCATACTGTGTATAAGGGAGCTGCGGGCTAATCATACTGTGTATACGGGAGCTGCTGGCCAATCATACTGTGTATACGGGAGCTGCTGGCCAATTATACTGTGTATAAGGGAGCTGCGGGCTAATTATATTGTGTATAAGGGAGCTGCGGGCCAATCATACTGTGTATACGGGAGCTGCTGGCCAATCATACTGTGTATAAGGGAGCTGCGGGCTAATCATACTGTGTATAAGGGAGCTGCGGGCCAATCATACTGTGTATACGGGAGCTGCGGGCCCATCATACTGTGTATAAGGGAGCTGCGGGCCAATCATACTGTGTATACGGGAGCTGCGGGCCCATCATACTGTGTATAAGGGAGCTTCTGGCCAGTCATACTGTGTATAAGGGAGCTGCGGGCCAATCATACTGTGTATAAGGGAGCTGCGGGCCAATCATACTGTGTATAAGGGAGCTGCGGGCTAATCATACTGTGTATAAGGGAGCTGCGGGCCAATCATACTGTGTATACGGGAGCTGCAGGCCCATCATACTGTGTATAAGGGAGCTGCGGGCCAATCATACTGTGTATACGGGAGCTGCGGACCCATCATACTGTGTATAAGGGAGCTTCTGGCCAGTCATACTGTGTATAAGGGAGCTGCGGGCCAATCATACTGTGTATAAGGGAGCTGTGGGCCCACCATACTTTGTATAGTGAACTGTGAAGGCATTAAATTGTGCATATGAGAGCTGTTGGCCAATAACACTGTATATAGTTGGCTCTGGGGGTCATTATACCTTCTATAGTGGAGCTCTGTCAGCATTATACTGTGTAAAGGGGAGCATTGGGCTTATACTTTCTATAGGGGAGCAGTGGGAACATCATACTGTGTAAAGGGGAGCAGTGGGAACATCATACGGTGTATTGGGGAGTTGTAGAATCATAATACTGTGTATAGGGGAGCTGTGGGGGCCTTATACTGTGTATATGGAAGCTTTGAGCTCACCATACTGTGTATAATGGAGCAGTACATGGGGAACTTAGGGGACATTATTAAATGTTAAGTGGGCACTTAAGATTATTGTTATAGGGGCACTCAGAGTATTGTGACCATCAAAGTTGCATATGGGGTATTATTACTTTCTAGGTCAAAAATGTGGAGGGCACTAGCAAAGGGCATTAATATTTTCTAGGAGGCAATTTTACTCTCCAGAAAGCACAAAGGAGTCATTATTACTATGTAAGGGGCACACAGCGGTGGCATTATTATGTGGGGCGGTAAGAGGAGCCATTATTGTACCACACAGTAGGTGCAGTAATAGGGACACATATGCCAGCAGCGGCTCAGTATTGGGATATCAGCAGGATGAGGAGTTTGTACAGATTGGGGAAAGATGGGGACAGTGCAGGAAATGTGAGGAGTCAGATGTGTTGTTGTCATGTCAGTGTGTGCCAGATGGAAAAGATGGGAAAGTGAATGACTCCATCAGAGAAAACATCAGCTGTAAGGCCATGTGCACACGTTCAGTATTTTTTGCGTTTTTTTTGCGGTTTTTCGCTATAAAAACGTGAAAAAAAACGCTTACATATGCCTCCTATTATTTACAGTGTATTCCGCATTTCTAGTGCAAATGTTGCATTTTTTTCCGCGAAAAAAATCGCATTGCGGGAAAAAAAAGCAACATGTTCATTAAATTTGTGGAATTGCGGGGATTCCGCACACCTAGGAGTGCATTGATCTGCTTACTTTCCGCATGGGGCTGTGCAGACCATGCGGGAAGTAAGAAGATTATGTGCGGTTGGTACCCAGGGTGGAGGAGACGAGACTCTCCTCCACGGACTGGGCACCATATAATTGGTAAAAAAAAAAGAATTAAAATAAAAAATAGTGATCTACTCACCCTCGATGGCCCCCGGAGTCTTCCCGCCTCTCAGCGGTGCATGCTGCCGGTTCCATTCCTATAGATGCTCTGTGTGAAGGACCTGCGATGACGTCGCCGTCTTGTGATTGGTCGCGTGACCGCGACGTCATCGAAGGTCCTGCACACACACACCATCTATAGGAACGGACGCCACTGAGGAGATTGGCTGTTTGCAGGTAAGTATAACCATTTTTTTTATTTTTATTTTATTATTTTTAAACATTCTACCTTTTACTATAGATGCTGCATAGGCAGCATCTATAGTAAAAAGTTGGTCACACTTGTCAAACAGTATGTTTGACAAGTGTGACCAACCTGTCAGTCAGTTTTTCAAGCAATGCTACAGATCGCTTGGAAAACTTTAGCATTCTGCAAGCTAATTTCGCTTGCAAAATGCTAAAAAAAAAAAAACGAGAAAAAAACGGGGAAAAAACAAACAAAAAAAAAATGCGGATTTCTTGCAGAAAATTTCCGGTTTTCTTCAGGAAATTTCTGCAAGAAATCCTGACGTGTGCATATACCCTTAGTCTCCATCTATGACTGTAGTGTAATCTCTTTCATGGTCTGCAGAACTGGTATCTACCACTATATGGTCACAATATGGCAGTAAAATCAATGTTTGTTTTTGTCTATAGATTTATTTTCAATAACAGCGCGGTCATATTCTGAGGTTCCACTATATTCACAATTAGAGTGCGCAACCGTAGTTGTAATCAGGGTTAGCTGGTTAGGGGCCCACTCAGGTGTTTCGCCCCCCCCTAAGTTGAAACCCTAGCTACGCCTCTGCTTTAGACACTTCGCTCATCTAACTCTTCCCTGTTGACCCTTCCTAAATTTTCTTCAGAATCTGGTCCCGCTTTTTCATCTGTCTCCATTAGCTCTGTGCCCCCCAATAGCACTTGGTAACTGTAGTGAGCCAGATCGTGGCTGATGACCGGATCATGCAGCTTTATATCATAGCCCCTACTTATTATAATAATGGCTGAATCATACATGACAGCACGTTCTACCATTTCCTTATAGATTGTAAGCTAGTGAGCAGCACGGCTCGTTCCTCCTGTAACTGGTGACCTATGTGATTCTTATTCTCCGCACATGTTACCGCTTAATTGTAAAGTGCTGCAGAATATGTTGACGCTAAAGCATCACTCTATATTGCTTGGAAGATATCACTTTGATATAGGTGATAAATATGATATATATATATATATATATATATATATATATATAATTTCATTACTTATTTTTTACATTTCACAGCTGTCGGAGCAGGTTCTCATTGCTGTAGAAGATAACACTTTATCGGTAGAGCCTGTGACACAGCCAACTCTACCCGTTGTGAAAGCATCAGCCGTAGAACGTGGAGGTCCAAGGTAAATACATAGAAAAATCTAAATAATGCCAAAAAGAAAAATACACTACTCTGCATGGCGGGGTAATTCACCATGTGACGCTTATAATACCGGTGTCTTATGTGGCAGAGAGGCTTTTGGAGGCCTTTTCGGGTCCCCGGTGCTACCTCTACCTCTCCTAAAGTTATGTCTTTGGCGCTAGATCATGTTGGGGCCAATCGTGTAGTCTGCCGCTGACCGCTGCCATATTTTTGTCTTTCTGTTTTCCCTTTCAGTGGAAGTCGGGTGGAGGTTTTAATGTAAGTTCAGAAAGGAAACTTGTATTAATCCACTGATGAGCTGTGATAATAAGTGAATGGCTTGTTTGATTGTTTCTACTCCAGTAACTAAAGAGCTAATAAGGTGCATCACTAACTTGTATGTTTCTGCATATTCCACCACAGATAACCTGCATGCTCCTGGCATTAGACCAATGCTCATTTGATTAACCAGTTTTGTTTTGTTACATTTGGGGGAACTACTCGTTGGAGGACCCAATGTATTGGCCATTTTTCTTTCCCGATAATACAGATCTATTTGCTCCAGTGTAAAGTCATCTAAAGATGCTCTCCCCATAGAGAACACAATCCTTGGCCAAGCACAGCTTTCACGTCTGGAGATCTAGCCGTCAGCCCAGTGCTTGTATCACAGTTGAATGGCCAGGGGAACTGCTACATTGGTGGTTAATCCCACGACTGGTGCAAAGACTAAAATCCAATTATTATTAATTTTTGTTCATGGAGAAAGTATCACTGTAAATGTAATAATTAATGCTATCAATATGGTTTATTTCATGTCAAAAGAACTTCCCATGTGTTCCCTCATTACTGACATTAAATGTGATGCATTTAGGATCAGGAATAATTATCTGATGTGAAACCATATCCCAAAAATGGCTCAACTGATCCATCAGATCTCCATTGGTATGAAACAATCATGTTGTTGTGATAAACTAATTATTTACAGACCTTTAAATAGGTCAAAATTTTGTGCTGATTAATTGTTTAAAACCTTCACCACCCGTTACAAATCGGTGCTTTGTGTACAGAGTGGGCTCAGGGGGCCGCAGCACCAGAAGCGAGCTTCCATAGTGCTGCTATTAACCATTTAGATGCCACTGTCAATCACTGACAGTGGCATTTAAATGTCACTTTAATGGCAATTACAGGGAGCACTGTGGTATTGCTGTACATACATGTAGTATAAGCGATCAAATCATTTTGCAGGTTCAAGTCCCCTAAGGGGAACTAAAAAGTAAAGTAAAAAAAAAAAATAAAATAAAATAAATATATACAGTGGCTTGTGAAAGTTATCACCCCCTTGGCATTTTTCGTGTTTTACTACCTTACAAACTGGAATTTCACTGTTTTGTAGGGTTTGCACCAGTTCATGTAAAGAACATGCCTACAACTATGAACATTTGTTTTTCTTTTTATTGTGAAGCAAACAACAAATAAGAGAAAATAACTGAAAACTTCAGTGTGTATAACTATTCACACTCCTAAAGTCAGCACTTGGTAGAGCCTCCTTTTGCAGCAATTACAGCTGAAAGTCTCTATGAGCTTTCCACATCTGGCCACTGGGATTTTTGCCCATTCCTCCCATTCCAGGACAAAACTGCTACAGCTTCTTCAGGTTCGATAGTTTCCTCTGGTGAACAGCAGTCTTCAAGTCTGACCACAGATTCTCCATTGGATGAAGGTCTGGGCTTTGATCAGGCCACTCCACAGCATTTACACGTTTCCCCTGAAACCACTCAAGTGTTGTCTTAGCAGTATGCTTTGAAGGTGAACCTCCGTCCTATTCTCAAATCACTGACAGACTGACACAGGTTTCGCTCAAGAAAAACAATATTGGACAAACAATCAGTAAATTCATTGTTCAGTACCATCTTTATTCCTTACTAGATGGTGGCCCGATTCTAACGCATCGGGTATTCTAGAATATGCATGTCCACGTAGTATATTGCACAGCCGCATATTATATTGCCCAACCACGTACTATATTGCCCAGCTACGTAGTATATTGCCCAGTGACGTAGTATATTGCCCAGCCACATAGTATATTGCCCAGTCACGTAGTATATTGCCCAGTCACTTAGTATATAGTCCAGCCACGTAGTATATTCCACAGCGATGTAGTATACAGTGCAGAGCCACGTAGTATACAGCACAGACACGTAGTATATTGCCCAGTCACGTAGTATATTGCCCAGTCACGTAGTATATTGCCCAGCTACGTAGTATATTGCCCAGTGACGTAGTATATTGCCCAGCCACATAGTATATTGCCCAGCCACGAAGTATATTGCCCAGTCACGTAGTATATTGCCCAATCACTTAGTATATAGCTCAGCCACGTAGTATATTCCACAGCGATGTAGTATACAGCGCAGAGCCACGTAGTATACAGCACAGACACGTAGTATATTGCCCAGTCACATAGTATATTGCCCAGCCACGTAGTATATTGCCCAGTCACATAGTATATTGCCCAGTCACGTAGTATATTGCCCAGCCACGTAGTATATTGCCCAGTCACATAGTATATTGCCCAGTCACGTAGTATATTGCCCAGTCACGTAGTATATTGCCCAGCGACGTAGTATATTGCCCAGTCACGTAGTATATTGCCCAGTCACGTAGTATATTGCCCAGTCACGTAGTATATTGTTCAGTCACGTAGTATATTGCCCAGCCACGTAGTATATTGCCCAGTCACGTAGTATGTTGCCCAACCATGTAGTATGTTGCCCAGCCACGTATGTAACAGGTTAAAAAAGACTTAAAATAAAAAATAAACATATACTCACCATCCGAGGGCCCCTTGTAGTCCTGTCGCCTGTGTGTGGTGCACGCGGCAGCTTCAGGTCCCAGGGTTGGTATGAGCGCAGGACCTGTGATGACGTCGCGGTTACATGACCGTGACGTCATGGAAGGTCCTTCTCGCATAGCATCCTTGGCCCCGGAACCTGCCGCTTGCACTGCCGAGGAGAGGACGCGACGGCGGAGGGTGAGAATAACCTTTTTTTTTATTATTATTATTTGTAACATTAGATCTTTTTACTATTGATGCTGCATACGCATCATCAATAGTAAAAAGTTGGTCACACAGGGTTAATAGCTGCGTTAATGGAGTGCGTTACACCGCGGTCCATTAACGCTGGCATTAACCCTGTGTGAGGGCTGACTGGAGGTGAGTATGGAGCGGTCACTGACTGCGGGGAGGAAGGAGCGGCCATTTTTCCACCGGACTGTGCCGGTCGCTGATTGGTCGTGTCTGTTTTGCCGCGACCAATCAGCGACTTGGATTTCCATGACAGACAGAGGCCGCGACCAATGAATATCCATGACAGAAAGACAGACAGACAGACGGAAGTGACCCTTAGACAATTATATAGTAGATGACACCAAATTATACACTTCTTCTCCTGACATCACCCCTGCATTACTACAAAATACCATATGTAAAATGCCTCTTCAGAGAGGAAGAGGACTTGAACTCTATAGTGCTACCTGTTGGAAGCAGCAATCCTACAAGGCACTATCAACTGGTTAACAAGCCTTGAAATGTGACTTAGGATAGAAGCTAAATCAGAATCTCTATTTACAGACACGGTGTTTCAGGGAATTGCCCCTCGTCAGTGCAAAGTATGAGAACTGATTTGGCTAGGTGAGAGCCTCTGGACTGAGGTCTAAGGGGTATTGTTTCTCCTTGCTGAGAGTGAGATACCAGCTCTCGTATGGCAAGGTACAGAGGCTTATTCACCATGCAATGTCTTCACAGGCTGCACCAATTCAATGGAATGCACTACCCAAGACAATTTGATTAATTCCCAATATACACAGTTTTAAGCGTTGCCTAAAATCACATTTTTTTTAGACTGGCCTATCGCCCCCCCTAACTTATCGAACTTCCCTTTTTGCACATACAAAATTTTCTTCAAAATCAGGACCCTCGTAGCATTTGTTCACGCACCCTCCATGCGCTTAGTAGCCCTCTGTGTCTGTACTGTACACATACTGACTGGTGACCGCTTCATGTAGAGTTAGCGTTTTGTTCATACTCTTTTTGGAATATTATGGTTGTATCATACAATAGAAGCACATTTTATCATTTACCGTCAGACCGTTTTCCCCAAGCTTGATGCTGCCACCATGTGTTTCTTTGTGGTGTTCTTGGGGTGATGAGCTGTGTTGGTTTGGATCCAGACATAGCGTTTACTTTGGTGGTCAAAAAGTTCCATTTTGATCTCATCTGACCACAACACCCTCCTCCATACATTTGGGGAATATCTTTTTGCGAACTAAAACTTTTTAATGTAAGTAATTAGGCTTTTTTTCTGCCCTCTCCTACATCAAGGCCATCTCTATGGAGTATACGGCTTATTGTGGTCGTATGGACAGATGCTCCAGTCTCTGCTTGTAAACTCTGCAGCTATTTCAGGGTTACCTTTGGTCTCTGTGCTGTCTCTCTGATAAATGCCCTCCTTGCCTGGGCTGAGAGTTTTTGTTGGAGGTGGCAGGTTTGTTGTGGTACCATGTTCTTTCCATTTGATGATAATGGATTTGATGGTGCTTGCCCTTCTCAACCACTTTGTCCCTGACTTGTTTGGAGATCTCCTTGGTCTTCATGGGGTGCCTCTTACTTAATGATGTTGCAGTCTCCGTGGCCTTTCAGAAAGGTGTGTATATACTGACAGACCATGTGACACTTACAGTGGCATGTAAAAGTTTGGGTACCCCTGGTCAAAATGACTATCATTGCGAACAGTTAAGCAAGTTGAATATGACATTCTATCTAAAATGGCTAAAGTTAAAGATGACACATTTTACACTTTAGGAGATATATATATATATATATATATATATATATATATATATTGTAATTAATTTTTTGCATTTTAAAAATTACAAAAGGGAAAATGGGCTGATGCTCTTGGAGATTTGTGTGCTCATAACTTTGATCAAGGTTTCAGACTTTATTTAGCCTGTTAAAGTTGTGGCTTGTTCACTATCATCATTAGGAAAGTTCAGGTGATGCAAATTTTGCAGCTTTATCAAACCCCAGCCTCCTCTAACGTTGTGCCAAAAAATAGCCGCAATGGCTTCTTCTAAGAAGCTGCCTAGCACTCTGAAAAAGAAAATGGTGAAGGCCCACAAAGCAGGAGAAGGCTATAAGAAAATAGCAAAGAGTTTTCAAGTTGCTCTTTCCTCTGTTTGAAATGTAATTAACAAATGACAGTTAACGGTAATAGTGGAGGTCAAGATAAGGTCTGGAAGACCAAGCTAAATGTCAGTGAGGAGCTGCTTGTAGGATTGTTAAAGAGGCAAATCAGATTCCCCGCTTGACTGCAAAAGAACTTCAGAAAGGTTTAGCAGACTCTGAAGTTGTGGTACATCATTCTACTGTTCCAAGATACCTGCACAAATATGGCTTTTATGGAAAAGTAATCAGAAGAAAACCTCTCCTGTGTCTTCACCATAAAATTCAGCATCAGAAGTATGCAAAAGAGCATCTAAACAAACCTGGTGTATTTTGGAAACAAGTCCTGTGGCGCGATAAGGTTAAAATAGAACTCTTTGGCCACAATGATCAAAGGTATATGTGGAGAAAAAGACACAGAATTTCAGGAAAAGAACATCTCACCAATATTAAGCTTGGAGGTGAAGTAATCATAATTTGGGATGTATTGCAGCCAATGGCATGGAGAACATTTCACAGGTAAAGGGAAGAATGGATTCAATTAAATTTCAACAAATTCTTGATGCAAACATAAAATCATCTAGAAAAAAGCTGAAGGTGAATAAAGGATGGCTTCTACATATGGATAATGATCCTAAACACAGGTCAATCCACAATAGACGACCTCAAAATGGGCAAGATCAAGGTTTTACAATAGCCCTCACAGTCCCCTGATCTAATCATCATTGGATGGAACTGGAAGAATTCTCCAAGGAAGAATGGATGAAAATCCGTTAAACAAGAACTGGAAGACTCTTGGCTGGCTACAGAAAGCGTTTACAAGCTGCGATATTTGTAAAAGGGGTGCTTCTATGTACTAATGATGCAAGGTGCCAAACTATTGCATTGTCCCACTTTCCTTTTGCTAATTTTTAGGCCATGTTCACACGTTCCTGATTTCCATCCTTTTTTTTCTGCACTAAAAACCGCAGCTCTTGACAGAAAACGCAGGTCCTTTTTTTGGTGCGTTTTTTGATGCGTTTTTTAGTGCGTTTTTTGATGCAGTTTTCTATGCAGAGTCTGTGTGTTTTCTAGGGAGTTTTTTAGGGTTAAAATGGCTGAAAATACCCTACCCCTAACCCTAACCCTAACCCTACCCCTAACCCTACCCCTAACCCTATTCTAACCTTAGTGGAAAAAAAAAAAATTCTTTATTTTTTTATTGTCCCTACCTATGGGGGTGACAAAGGGGGGGGTCATTTACTATTTTTTTTATTTTGATCACTGAGATAGGTTATATCTCAGTGATCAAAATGCACTTTGGAACGAATCTGCCGGCCGGCAGATTCGGCGGGCGCACTGCGCATGCGCCCGCCATTTTGCAAGATGGCGGCGCCTAGGGAGAAGACGGCCGGACGGTGGCCGGGTAAGTATAAGGGGGGGAGATGAGGGCACGGGGGGGCGTCGGAGCACGGGGGGGGGGGCGTCGGAGCACGGGGGAGGGCATCAGAGCACGGGGTGGCATCGGAGCATGGGGGGGTGGGATTGGGGCACGGGGGGGCAGCCACACTGCAGCGGTTCTGCACTACAAACCGCAGTAAAACCCGCAGATATATTTTTCATCTGCGGGTTTTACTGCGGGTTTGACCTCACAATGGAGGTCTATGGGTGCAGAACCGCTGCAGTTTTGCAAAAAGAAGTGACATGGTACTTCTTTTTTACCGCAGCTATTCAGTGCGGCTTTTTTTCCCGATTCCCGCATCATGTGCACAGTGGTTCCTGTTTTCCATAGGGTACAGTGTACTGTACCCTGCATGGAAAACAGCTGCGGAGCCGCAGCGGCAAAATCGCTGCGGTTCCGCAGTAAAAAACGCACTGTGTGAACATACCCTTAAAATGTAAAATATGAAAATATTTTCTTTTCCTAAAATACAAAATAAATGTGTCATCTTTATCTTTAGGCCTTTTAGAGATCGTTTAATTTTCAACTTGCTTAGGCTACGTTTAGATTAGCGTTTCCCGACGCTGCGTCGGGCGACGCAGCGGCGGGCGACGCAGCGGCGACGCACGCGTCATGCGCCCCTATGTTTAACATGGGGGACGCATGCGTTTTTCTTGTTGCGTTTTCCGACACGTGCGTCGTTTTTGACGCTAGCGTCGGACGCAAGAAAATGCAACAAGTTGCATTTTTCTTGCGTCCGATTTTCGTCAAAAAACGACGCACGCGTCGCAAAACGCAGCGTTTTTGCGTGCGTCGTGCGTTGCGTCGCCGACGCAGCGGCGCGCAATGCTAATCTGAACGTAGCCTTAACTGTTCACAAAAACAGTAACTTTGACCAGGGGTGCCCAAATATTTACATGATACTGTAGATTGCACACAGGGGGACGTCCTGTCACCAAGCATGGAACTTATGAAGGGAATTGCTTGCACCAGAGATTTTTAGAGGGTGATTACAAAAGGGGTGATTACATATGCACATGCCAATTTTTAGTTATTTGATCTCATAAATGTAATTTTTGCCTATATTTTTCTCACGTCACCAACTTAGACTATTTAGCGCTGACGCATCACTCACCAATCGGATTATAAAAATAATTAAACACCGGTTGTAATGTGTTACAAAATAGTTAAAAAGCCAAAGGTGTGAAGACTTTCTCAAACTACTGTGTGTATATAAAAATTTAAATCCCTTCCCATTTTCCTCATTCAAAAACAAAGAATAAAAAAAAATTGGTATTGCTGTGTTTGAAGAAATGCAAGTTATCAGTTTATAAAATGATTTAAACTGTGTGTTAAAGAGAATTTGTCAACAAGTTTTTGCAGTGTAATCTGATGACAGCAGGAGATAGGGGCTGAAACACAGAAATCAGGGATCTGTCACTGATCAGGTTGTGTTCTGTTGTTTACTTACAATTAAGGTTTTATCACCTGGACATTATCACTGCCTGGACTACAGCTCAAGCACCTGCTAGATCGACCACGTCTCCTCCCCGGAAAAGCAGCTCATTATCAATAGACAATGTACACAAGAGAGCCTGGTGTGGCTGGGTTAGCTTTCTGAGCTCTGCTACATGCCACATCTAAAATCTCTGAGTGTGTCACCACTGCTGCACCCACTAAACTAAGTGACACATCGTTGGAATCAGGGTCTCCTTTTCTACGTTATGCTGCTCTTATGCTGCAGTTAGCAAAAAAACAGCTGAAAGATACCCTTTAAACACAGAAAATGAAAAAAAAATGAAACATCAGAATTGTTTTTTATTGCCACACTTTTCTAAAAATACAATAAAAATCTATTTAAATGTCACATCTATCCTAAAATGTATCAATAAAAACTACATCTCAGATCCCTACCCCTATTTGTTACTCCTGAAAGATGTGTATGAGTTTTACAAGGGGCCATCTACTGTATTCTTGTGACTCTGTACATCATAGTTTATGGCATTTACAATGGGGAGAGTCACCGTCATGTATGGCCTTCCCTTCTCCTAAGCGCTAAGTGTTGGTATAGGGGACCCCTTTTATTCCCATAGGTACAGGCTCCAGGTGTTTATGGCATGAAATCTTGATATGCTGGAAATGTCTCAGATGATAATAACTTCTAAGATTTAATGCTGGGAGCGACTCAGTATGACAATGTAGCCTCGGAGCAGAAGGATCAGAGGAGATGGCTTGTCAGGCCGGAATATGGCAACAATGTGCACAAATTGTGATACAAAATACTGGCAAAAAACGAAACAAGCCAAGGCAGTAGTGTCTACATTGTGTAGCGGGATACAGTAAATGTAGACTGTATTTCATCATGTTGCCGTATATTCAGATCGCCTGGTCTAGGTTTATGCTGTCACACCATTAGATAAGATTAGTATAGGAAAATCTGCAAAACATGTTAACCCTAAAAATGGCATGATGCTAGGGCAGACATTCACTTTAAGGCCGCCGTCACACATGCGAGTTTTACGGACGTAAGAGCGCAGAATCTACGTCCGTAAAACTCGCAAAAAATACGGCACAATTATTCTCTATGCCCCTGCTCCTATTTGCCGTATTTTACTGATCAGTATTATACGGCTTTCTACGGCCGTACAAAATCGCAGCATGCTGCGTTTGTCACCGTACTGCGCAAGAAATACGCCAATGAAAGTCTATGGAAGCGTGAAAAATACGGATTACACACGGACAAGCAGTGTGACTTGCGAGAAATACGCAGCGCTGTTAGAGAGAAAAGCCGGTAATTCAGTGCGGTGTACAGTAAAATCACACTGACAGCTTCCAGTCCAATAGATATAATAAATGTGTACACATAGAATAGGTATATATATATATATATATGTCAGTGAGACACATATATGTATATATATTAATACTTATTCCAGCGCTATACAGCTTGAAAGCCGGTAATTCAATTACCGGCTTTTTCTTTCTCCTTCATAAAACCCGACATGATTTGAGACATGGTTTACATACAGTAAACCATGTCTTCTCTCCATTTTTTTTGCAGATTCCACACTACTAATGTCAGTAGTGTGTATCTGCAAAATTTGGCCGTTCTAGCTCTTAAAATAAAGGGTTAACTGGCGGAAAAAATTGGCGTGGGCTCCCGCGCAATTTTCTCCGCCAGAGTAGTAAAGCCAGTGACTGAGGGCAGATATTAATAGCCTGGAGAGGGTCCACGGTTATTGGCCCCCCCCTGGCTAAAAATATCTGCCCCCAGCCACCCCAGAACAGGCACATCTGGAAGATGCGCCTATTCTGGCACTTGGCCACTCTCTTCCCATTCCCGTGTAGCGGTGGGATATGGGGTAATGAAGGGTTAATGCCACCTTGCTATTGTAAGGTGACATTAAGCCTAATTAATAATGGAGAGGCGTCAATTATGACACCTATCCATTATTAATCCAATTGTAGTGAAGGGTTAAATAAAACACAAACACATTCTTTAAAATTATTTTAATGAAATAAAAACAATGGTTGTTGTAGTATTTTATTCAACGCCCAATCCAGTCACTGAAGACCCTCGTTCTGTGAGTAAAGAAACATAATAAACCAACAATATACTTACCCTCCGCAGATCTGTAACGTCCAACGATGTAAATCCTTCTGAAGGGGTTAAAACATTTTGCAGCAAGGAGCTGTGCTAATGCAGGCTGCTCCTCGCTGCAAAACCCCAGGGAATGAGGCTAAAAATAGATCAATGATCTATATTTAGCATCATTTGCGGTGAGGCGCCCTCTGCTGGCTGTTCATAGATCGTGGGAAATTACCTAGAAAGCCAGGGAGCCAGGGAGCTTTCTAGGTAATTTCCCACGATCTATGAACAGCCAGCAGAGGGCGCCTCACCGCAAATGATGCTAAATATAGATCATTGATCTATTTTTAGCCTCATTCCCTGGGGTTTTGCAGCGAGGAGCAGCCTGCATTAGCACAGCTCCTTGCTGCAAAATGTTTTAACCCCTTCAGAAGGATTTACATCGTTGGACGTTACAGATCTGCGGAGGGTAAGTATATTGTTGGTTTATTATGTTTCTTTACTCACAGAACGAGGGTCTTCAGTGACTGGATTGGGCGTTGAATAAAATACTACAACAACCATTGTTTTTATTTCATTAAAATAATTTTAAAGAATGTGTTTGTGTTTTATTTAACCCTTCACTACAATTGGATTAATAATGGATAGGTGTCATAATTGACGCCTCTCCATTATTAATTAGGCTTAATGTCACCTTACAATAGCAAGGTGGCATTAACCCTTCATTACCCCATATCCCACCGCTACACGGGAATGGGAAGAGAGTGGCCAAGTGCCAGAATAGGCGCATCTTCCAGATGTGCCTGTTCTGGGGTGGCTGGGGGCAGATATTTTTAGCCAGGGGGGGGCCAATAACCGTGGACCCTCTCCAGGCTATTAATATCTGCCCTCAGTCACTGGCTTTACTACTCTGGCGGAGAAAATTGCGCGGGAGCCCACGCCAATTTTTTCCGCCAGTTAACCCTTTATTTTAAGAGCTAGAACGGCCAAATTTTGCAGATACACACTACTGACATTAGTAGTGTGGAATCTGCAAAAAAAATGGAGAGAAGACATGGTTTACTGTATGTAAACCATGTCTCAAATCATGTCGGGTTTTATGAAGGAGAAAGAAAAAGCCGGTAATTGAATTACCGGCTTTCAAGCTGTATAGCGCTGGAATAAGTATTAATATATATACATATATGTGTCTACTGACATATATATATATATATATATATATATATATATATATTCTTTTCTTTTTGGGACACATGGATCACTTCTATAGCGGTATGTTGGTTTTGCAAGCCTGCGAGAAAACCACGCAGTACGGATGCCATACGGATTACATACGGAGGATGCCATGCGCAAAAAACGCTGACACAGCCTGCCTACGGAGGAGCAACGGACCATTTTTTTGGGGACTTTTCAGCGTATTACGGCCGTAATATACGGACCGTATTGTTTTACGCTGTGTGTGACGCCGGCCTAAGACTAATTAAAGGCATTCAATCAAAGTGACTGTGTAAAGCACCACTCCACAGTTAGAGTTCTCCACATGGGGCTGATATCAGCTATGTTGCATAATCAGCATCTTTGTCTATCAGCAGCAGTCTGAGCCAAGCTCCAGTTGCTGCTGTTAACCATTTAAATGTTGCTGTCAATCGCATTGTTTAAATGACATACTTGCCATTGCTCATGTGCATTGGCTCCTATTGGCCCCGTGTGATGCGTCTGCAGAGCATCGATGGGTTACCATTGCAGCCCTGGCCCTATTGAAGAACCCCATCATCACTGCCATCTTGGTATTTCAGTGAAGCTCAGACAAAGGGACAGCAATTGTACCTACATACTGCAATATGTAGTATCACATGCTGGGTGCTGCTGTTTTCTTTTGCTTACACTGCACTTATTTCCTCTCCATGTGCTTTTCTCCGTGTCTATAGCTTGTTTTCTCTGCTTTCCATAAGACTTTAGTCACTTCATTCCCTTTCCATTGCAGATCTGAGAACAACACCCTCTTTGCTGCTATCTCTAAGGGGGCAGTCAGACGGCCATATTACTCTCGCGAGTACACAGACTGGCCAGTAGCGCTAAAAACCTGAGCGTGACAACTGCATAGAAATACAGGCTGTCACTCTCAGGTAAGAAGAGCCGACGGCCAGTCCGAGCATTGCGCTGCGAGTAATAAGGCCGTCTGACTGTACCTTGAGAGGAAAAAATCAAAGGGCTAAGCACTCAGAATAAATACTTCCATTCAAGAAGCCTTTTCCCGCCTTCGTATCTTTACAATATACAGTAAAATACTGTGTATCTAGAATCTTACATTTCTGCTGATCTACTTCATTTTAGGAAATGTGCACTCAGCGGTTTGTCACGTTCCTGCCGCCACCGCATTAAGCTGGGAGACTCTGGGAATTATTACTTCATCTCACCCTCCTGCCGGTACAGGGTAAGTGCTGGATAAAAGAAGGGTGCCCTTCCATCTTTGCTCCCTAATTCCGTAAAGCACAGCAAAGTGCAAGCTATTGGAATCTTGTGGCCACGTTTGCATATCTTAAATATGGGGGTCGATTCAGTAAGACTGGAGTAGTGAACACCCGTGCTGTGCCAGTCTGGCTGGAATTCATTAAGTGATCTGTGGAGCGGCGGATTGCCGGTGTGCTACCCGATGGAGAAAGGCGAGTACAGTGCGAATAGTTAATTACCTTCATTAGAATTCCTCAATCCACAAACAGGTTGTCAGGTGTCCGTACAATGTGAGCACTAGGCGCTGTTTAAATAGCAGTTTTGGCGGTAAAAACAGATATCAGTTTCCAAAAACATTTTCTTTGTATAAATATTGGCTAAAAATACTAAAGGAATAATTCAGATCAAAATAATCAGAGTGCAATTAAATTAATTGTATTTTAAAAATTACAGGAAAATAGATTATTGTTATACAGATTAAAATCCTTTATTATTGCTCCATCATTTGAAGGTTATTTGGGTTCAAAATAACTGAAGTGAAAATTAATGTAATAGAAGAAATGGAAATTCAATTGTCCATTCCTAATTAGTGTTTCTATATAATGTAACAGTTTGTACAGTAGCCAATAAGAGGTAGTTCTTCTTTAATCCAGGAGGTGCCATCATTCCTCCATCAGCACAGAATGGCTTCTGTCATTGCCATTTCATTGAGACATAAGGTCGTATGAAAGGACGGAATGTTTCTGGTTGTATATCCAGAAGAGCTCTCCCTTTTTTAGCAGATTTAATCTGTTTTAATGTGGGTATTTGAACCATAGGTATTATACAGTAGATAAGGGATTTTTATGGCTAGGGTGAAAAAATCCAGTGTCTTGATAAACTGTGTTGCGTAAATGTATTTGTTTGTATTAGATCTGTGTTTGTTGACTTTATTGTGGAACGTTCACGTTCTTCTCCCTACATATTGTTAGTTACAGCAGCATGTTTTTAGATAAATTACATATTTGGATTGACAAGTTTAATTTTTGTTTGACAGACCCCATTATAGATAAAGGGATACATTTGATAGTGCTTTTGCGTGTCATGAAACAAAGCTTGCACAAAACTGGTAGTGGTTCTGGTGGCATATTTATGTACTGATGGTGGTTCTGGTGATATGTTCCGGTTTTGGTGACATATTCATGTAGTGATGGTTGTTTTGGTGCTTCATTCATGTACTTCTGATGGCTCTGGTGATGCATTCGTGCAGTGATGATGATTCTGGTGATATATTCATCACCCGAATCATCATCAGTACATGAATATGAAACCAAAATCATCATCAGTACATAATTAGAGTATTAGAGCCATCAATAGTACATGAATATGGCACCAGAAACATCATCAGCAAATAAATGTCACCAGAACCACCATAAGTACATGACTTCATCACTAGAACCTCCATCAGTAGATGAATACATCAACAAACCCACCAGCAGTACATGACTACATCACCAGAACCCCCATCAGTAAAGGAATACATCACCAGAACCTCCATCAGTACATGAATACATCACCAGAAACACGAGTACATGAATCTTACACAAGAAACACAATGTACTTAAATACAGGAACCAAGCTTAATATCAATTGTAATGTCAAGTCAGCCCACAAACAATTGTATAGCATGAACTTACAACTCTGTTATGAACTGGTGATTCAGAAACACAATGGACCTGGTGGTTAAGAGCACACAAAGTGACCTGATAGTTACTAATAACATAGGATGAGCTCTGAGACGTGGGAACTCTGCTGACCGCAATCCCTAATCCTATCACACCACTCTAGAGGTAGCCGTGGAGCGCTCCTGACCAGACCTAGGCGCCTCGGGCACAGCCTGAGAAACTAGCTAGCCCTGAAGATAGAAAAACAAGCCTACCTTGCCTCAGAGAAATTCCCCAAAGGAAAAGGCAGCCCCCCACACACAATGACTGTGAGTAAAGATGAAAATACAAACACAGAGATTAAATAGGTTTTAGCAAAGTGAGCCCCGACTTACTGAATAGACCGAGGATAGTAAAGATAGCTTTGCGGTCAGCACAAAAACCTACAAACAACCACGCAGAGGGCGCAAAAAGACCCTCCGTACCGACTAACGGCACGGAGGTGCTCCCTCTGCGTCCCAGAGCTTCCAGCAAGCAAGAAAAACCAATATAGCAAGCTGGACAGAAAAAATAGCAAACAAAAGTAACACAAGCAGAACTTAGCTTATGCAGGGCAGACAGGCCACAAGACGATCCAGGAGAGAGCAAGACCAATACTGGAACATTGACTGGAGGCAAGGAACAAAGAACTAGGTGGAGTTAAATAGAGCAGCACCTAACGACTTAACGTCGTCACCTGAGGAAGGAAACTCAGAAGCCGCAGCCCCACTCACATCCACCAGAGGAAGCTCATATACAGAACCAGCCGAAGTACCACTCATGACCACAGGAGGGAGCTCGACCACAGAATTCACAACACAACTCCAAAAATTCCAGTATATCCTTAATGTACAATAACAAATTGTATTGTGGTACCGTGTTAGCCAGAAAAATCGATGTGAATACTTTTCTGCCCAATGATGACAGAAGTATTCTGGGAGTGATACCTTTATTGGCTAACCAGAAAATAATATGTTTGCAAGCTTTTAGAGCACAGAGGCTCCTTCTTCAGGCAAGATTAATCATGAATAGATTGCCATGAATACTTCTGTCATCATTGGGCAGAAAAGTATTCACATCGAGTATATCCTTAAGAATGGTAAGGAGATACTGGAAGTTGTTATTACCAGCCATCATTAGACTGCGGACCACACAGGAACCACAGTACTGCTGAGACTCAGCCAGTATCGCAAATAAAGATTTACATCAGGTACTTTATAGATTACATCTTCTCTGGATATGCAAATTGCCTCTTCTGAGAAAAAGAGGACTTAAACTCTATAGCGCCACCTGTTGGAAGTAGCGATCCTACAAGTCACAATCAACTCTTTAACGAGTCGTGCAATATGACTTAGGATAAAAGCCAAAGTAGTATCTCAATTCGCAGACACGGTGTTTCGAGCTGTTTGCCCTCGTCAGTGCGAAGCATGAGAACTAATTTGGCTAGGTGAGAGGCTCTGGATTAGGGTCTAAGGGGTATCGTTTCTCCTTATGGAGCGTGACATACCATCTCTGGCTTGTCAAAGTAAGGAGGCTTATATGGAGTATAATCTCCAAAATAAATAAAAACTCAAAACGCACTGTTCCAAATTATTAGGCACAGTAGAATTTCTAAACATTTTATATGTTTTAAGGAACTGAAAATGCTCATTTGTGGAATTTACAGCATTAGGAGGTCACATTCACTGAACAAAAAAGCTATTTAACTCCAAAACCTCCTAACAGGCCAAGTTACATGTTAACATATGATTCTTCTTTGATGTCACCTTCACTATTCTTGCATCCATCAAACTTGTGAGTTTTTGGAGAGTTTCTGCTTGTATTTCTTTGCATGAAGTCAGAATCGCCTCCCAGAGCCGCTGTTTTGATGTGAACTGCCTCCCACCCTCATAGATCTTTTGCTTGATGATACTCCAAAGGTTCTCTGTATGGTTGAGGTCAGGTGAAGATGGTGGCCACACCACGAGTTTATCTCCTTTATGCTCATAGCAGCCAATGACTCAGAGGTATTCTTTGCAGCATGAGATGGGGCATTGTCATGCATGAAGATGATTTTGCTCCTGAAGGCACGTTTCTGCTTTTTATACCATGAAGAAAGTTGTCAGTCAGAAACTCGAAACTCTATATATTTTGCAGAGGTCATTTTCACACCTTCAAGAAACTTAAAGCATCCTACCAGCTGTTTCTCCATGATTCTGGCCCAAAATGTGACTCCTCCACCTCCTTGCTGACATTGCAGCCTTGTTGGGACATGGTGGCAATCCACCAACCATCCACTACTCCATCCATCTGGACCATCCAGGGTTGCTCGACACTCATCAGTAAACAAGACTATTTGGAAATTAGTGTTCATGTATGTCTGGGCCCACTTTAACCATTTCTTCTTGTGAACACTGTTTAAGGGTGGCTGAATATTAGGTTTATGCACCACAGCAAGCCTTTGAAGGAGCCTACACCTTGAGGTTCGAGGGACTCCAGAGGCACCAGCAGCTTCAAATAACTGTTTGCTGCTTTGTAATGGTATTTTAGCAGCTGGACTCTTAATCCAACGAATTTGTCTGGCAGAAACCTTCCTCATTATGCCTTTATCTGCATGAACGCTCTCTGTGCTCAGTTTCAGTCAGAAATCTCTTCACAGTATGATGACCACTCTTTAGTTTTCGTGGAATATCTAATGTTTTCATACCTTATCCAAGGCATTGCACTATTTAATGCTTTTCAGCAGCAGAGAGATCCTTTTTAGTTCCCATATTACTTGAAACCTGTGGCCTGCTTAATAATGTGGAACATCATTTTTAAGTAGTTTTCCTTCAATTAGAATCACCTGGAAAACTAATTATCACATGTGTTTAAGATTGATTTCAGTGATCCATTGAGCCCTGAGACACAATACCATCCATGAGTTTATTTGAAAAACAAAACAATTAAATCTTTGACACCTAAATCCAATTTGCATAATAATTTGGAACACAGTATATATCAAGTACCCAAATGCACAAAAAACAGATTTAACCTACTAAAAAGGAGAGAGAAATCCTGAACACATCATCAGCTGGGGGCCATGAGGACAGAGTTTGGGAAACACCGGTCTAATGACCGATCCATTCTGGATCAAAGAACTACATCTGATGGGCTAATATAATGATACAAACTGTTACAAATAACCAGCTACAGCTTCCTAAAAAGATAGCAACATTAATTATGAATTATGCATTTTAATGTTTTCTATTAAATTAATTCTCCCTACAATTATATTGAAACCACATGACCTTCTAATAATGGATTGTAATCTGTATAATGATTATCTATTTTTCTGTCATTTTCAATTACAATTAATTTAATTGCACTATAATGTATTTAATATGAATTCCTTTAGTATTTTTAGCCAATATTTATACATAAAAAATATTTTTGTAAACTGATACCAGCTTTTACTGCCAAAACTGATATTTTAAACAGCGCCTAGTTCTCACATTATAGAAGAAAACAGGGGTGGAGGGCACCATCGTATTATCAAAAGACTGGGATCCACCTGGAGTATGTCAAACCAGAGTCATGAAAAGAGACATACACAACACCAGGGATCACCAAGAAATAATAAATCCTAGATACGGTATATAATATAATAAATTTTATTAAGGTCAAACAAGACACTGCAAACAATTAAAAACATTTAAAAACCAAAACGGTACATATCCCAAATAGGGAATACCCCCCCAAGACCCAGAAGATGACTTCAGACCAGAAAATACATACAGATATAACATGTAGGTGCACACTACAATATGTGATATCAATAGATGAAGGGTATACAGCTGTTCAGGGCTGAAAACAATAAGATGTGGTCTATAGGCGTATAAAGATTATATCCATAATGGATAAAAAATAAAAAATAGAGCTCCCAAAAAAAGGTCCACACACACAATGTATCAATAATAAACAGGTAGGGCAGTGTCCTAAGTGAGATGGAACTAATACTTTAGATGTGTACACATCCCGTATGCCTAATTAGCCAAAGGACAACCTCCAACTACCTGTGGGTAGTATAACATAAGTACAACATAGGATGCAGGGCGACGTCTAAACCACAAAAACGGCAGGTAAAGAACACATGCACAGATAGAATATAGAGATCAGGTAACAACCTGCCTATAAGCAGTAGCTAAATCTGACCAATAACTAGTCCGGTAAGAAGTCAGTCATGGGGGCAAAGAGAAGCTTTGGGTCTTGAGGGGTATTCCCTATTTGGGATATGTTCCATTTTGGTTTTTAAGTGTTTTTAATTGTTTGCAGTGTCTTGTTTGACCTTAATAAAATTTATTATATTATATATCTAGGATTTATTATTTCTTGGTGATCCCTGGTGTTGTGTATGTCTCTTTTCTCTCTTTTCATAGTTCTCACATTATACAGACACCTGGCGAAGGTTCCAGTCCGGAGCTGACAATCTGTTTGTGGATTGAGGAATTCTAATGAAGGTAATTCACTATTCGCACTGTACTCGCCTTTCTTCATCAGGTAGCACACCGGCACTCTGCCGCTCCACAGATCACCTGTTACCCGCATAGTCCCTGAACGGATATTCTCTTGGTGCTGTATCCCATTCTGAAGGTGAAGTGGGTTCATCACCCAAACCACCATTCTCCAGAAATAATACTCCGGCCATGCAAACTCCAGCGCTATTGATGAATTGGACGGGCAGGCTCGGTCACGCTCCCGCCAGCCCTGGCCACTCCCCACCTCTGCCCATTTCATTCATTACAACTCTACATTGTGCAAGTATTTGGTGACTTTTCAAAGCTTTATGACACTTTTTTGGCATTAAAGCTTTAATAAATTGTCTCCATGTTTTTTTTTGTTATAGAGACTTATGAAATACCCCGAGTTACCTAAGATGTAGCTTCCAGTTCTCTGGTTGTAGACTAGTACACAAGCTTTTCCTTTACCACCACCACTGTGCATCCACAGTATGTCCCATTCATATTAAATTCTAATTGTTCTTTCAGACAATGTGATCTCATTTGATACATATGGTGATAAACAGGCAATTTGCAAATTGCTTTATTTTCAAACTATGTTGTCTTTCCCTGCTGACCGCCTGTGATGGAGTGCAATTCGTCTCTAGCAGAGATGGATTACAGTGGGGAGGGCCTTTGTCTGCTCCTGCTTTCCTGTCTGTCACACTTCATACAGGCATAACAATGACAATAATGTGGTAACGCATGCTGGAAAGTCAGAGAAGGAAAGCTGCAGCACTTATAGTGCTGGCAGAATACAGATGAAGGGTATCCACTTACGGTACTCCAAAAGAGTGGATGGGAAGTTATAGAATTAAAGACCTATCAGACTGGCATGAGCATCTATTTGCAGAGGGATCAAAGAATGTAGCAGGACCATGCGTTCCTGCTGATTATTTTTATGAATGGAATGACATACTCTAAGGCCACATTCACACGTTCAGTATTCGGTCAGTATTTTACCTCAGTATTTGTAAGACAAAATCAGGAGTGGAACAATCAGAGGAAAAGTATAATAGAAACACGTCACCACTTTTTAGTTCACTAGTTGTCACCTTACCTCCCCTCTATTTATTGCCAGTCCTTCATCTGGCTCCTCACTTCTGTGTCCGGTGTCCTTGGACCTCATCTTGGGTGACTCTTGCACTTGCTATGATGTTGTGAGGCCTAGTAAGTCCAATAGCCCTCCTGGACGTCTGGTCAAGGACACTAGGTGCGGAATTGAAGACCGCCGTGTCCCAGAGGACAGGACACTGAACCAGGGCAGTACAAAATATTTTGCTCAATTCCACTATGAACCCTTCCCAGGAGGTTCCAGCTCCATCTTCTTTCTATGCCATATCACCTCTCTTGGTGCTTTCCCCTTCTCACTAAGGCCATGTGTGGTATAGAGGCAGGCCATGAGGGTGTCATGGGGACCACTAGGCCCGGGGAGACCAGACCTGCTTAAGTACATCACTTATTTAGTTTCATTCCCTTTAGAAAACAAGGATGACAACCACTGTGGACTGGTGTGTGGTGGCGTCTCCCAGTAGCTCTTGTCCTGCGTCCTTACTGCCTTGTTTCTCACATTGCATTCTCTCCTACAGATAACAGCAGTCTGCAATTTCTTCACTTACATCCGTTACATTCAGCAAGGTCTGGTACGCCAGGACAGTAAGTAGCCTCATCTTGTGCTCCAGACACTTTCTTGTCCTCAGTGCAGTTTGTATGATCTGTGAAAAGGAACAAAGCCAGCACAGGCGAGCCGTGCACCGTAAAGATGGCGTCGGCGGCGTCTACAGCGAGTGATGAATTGTCATTGCAATAATGATGGCAGTGAGGTGCTTAGTTCCCGGTGTACTGTAGGGTTGTGTTCACACATGGCAGTTTTGTCACATATTATACACAGTGCAGTCGGTGTGTTAAATGGGCAGCATTTGAGCCCTGCTTTGTTTTTGCCAAGACGCAGCATGTCAATGCTTTCAATGTTTTTGCAATAAATGGGTGAAAAGCGCAAGTAAAAACACTTAAAAAAAACATGTAAAAACAAGGCAAAAATCCACGTATTGCATGCAGCGCTTTTCCTGCCTCCACTATGGTATTTGGTGCAGAAAAAATGTTGCAAAAACACATGTGCTGATACCCTGAGGCCGGTTTCACACGTCAGTGGCTCCGGTACGTGAGGTGACAGTTTCCTCACGTACCGGAGCCACTGACACACGTAGACACATTGAAATCAATGCATCTGTGCAGATGTCATTGATTTTTTGCGGACCGTGTCTCCGTGTGCCAAACACGGAGACATGTCAGTGTTCGTGGGAGCGCACAGATTAAACGGACCCATTAAAGTCAATGGGTCCATGTAAAACACGTACCGCATACGGATGCTGTCCGTGTGCAGTCTGTGTGCCGTGCAGGAGACAGCGCTACAGTAAACGCTGTCCCCCCCACATGGTGCTGAAACCGCGATTCATATCTTCTGTGCAGCAGCATTTGCTGTAAAGAAGATATGAATAATCCTTTTTTTTTTTGTTTCTCGTGTTTACAATAAAGATCCATGTGCCCACCCCCCTTCCACCTCCTGTGTGCCCGCCCGTTGTTCTTAAAATACTCACCCGGCTCCCTCGCTGGCTGGCGCTGCTTCCTGTCCTGGCCGCACCTTCTACTTTATGAGCGGTCACGTGGGGCCGCCGATTACAGTCATGAATATGTGGCTCCACCTCCCATAGGGGTGGAGCCGCATATTCATTACTGTAAATGAGCGGCCCCACGTGACCGCTCATACAGTAGAAGGTTTCCGGAATTATCTGGACGTGTGGGACTGCCCTAAGGCTGCTGTAGCAGTATTTGGTCAGTATTTTACATCAGTATTTGTAAGCCAAAACCAGGAGAGGAACAAATAGAGGAAAAGTATAATAGAAACATATGCACCACTTCTGTATTTATCACCCACTCCTGGTTTTGGCTTACAAATACTGACCAAATACTGCTAGTGTGACTGCACTCCTCGCTTGTATATTGAAGACCGGCATAACAAGCAGTTGCCTAAGGCCTCATTCAGACATCAGCGGTTTTTCTGGTACGCAAAAAAAACCAGTCTGATTTTCATCTAATGTTTTTGATCCAATTTTCCTCTGTATTCAGTCAGCATTCCAGTTTTTGCCATCAGTGATTTTCTCATATGAAAAAATAAATCAATAAATTGCTAAGATTCTCCTAAACAATGCAATGGTGAAAACAAGGATAACACATGGATGGTAATGTGCGCTGACAGCGATTTTTCACGGACGATTGACTTGTATGGGCGATTATGATCTGTTAGGGCAGACGAGCGCATTTATTGTCCATTTGTGATCTAACTAAACATCAGATGGCACTTGGACCAATGTTATTCTATGGGACCGTGCACATGTCCCAATTTTTTCCTCGGAGAGAGATGGTCTGGGGAAATAAATCGCTGCGTGCCCAAGTTTGCTCCAATATTCTGATTGCACTCGGACATTCAAGTCAATGAGTGCATGGGAAACATCAGACTCCACTCGTTTGACATCTGAGTGCAGTCCAATTTACACGGACTGATGAACTGAGAATTTTATTTCTCCATCTTCTCCTTATCTGAGAGAATCAGATCACACTCTGATCATACTATGATCACATGATCAAATTCTGATCAGAGTATGATCAGAGTGTCATTGGTATAATTGTCTGGATGAAAAAATACATGGTCATCTGCACCTGTCCTTACTCAGATCAAAACACATCACATAGACCATAATGAGTACATATTTTATCCACGTAGGACACGTATGCAATTCACAGACGTCTGAATGATGCCTCATATGCATCTATTACATAACTCACACTCTAAGGCCGGGGTCACACTTGCGAATTCAATGCGAGAAACTCGTGCAAGTCTCTCTCATCAATACCCGGTATATAGAAATACATGCAGCCGCACGCTCCGATCCCCAGTGCCAGCGGCAGTGCTAGGTATTGATGCGTGAGTTTCTCGCATTGAACTCACAAGTGTGACCCCGGCCTAAAGGTACCTTCACACTCAGCGACGCTGCAGCGATACCGACAAT
The DNA here is from genome assembly GCF_032444005.1 of Ranitomeya imitator. Lineage (NCBI taxonomy): Eukaryota > Metazoa > Chordata > Amphibia > Anura > Dendrobatidae > Ranitomeya > Ranitomeya imitator. The sequence continues at coordinate 56,099,527 of NC_091290.1, read as the reverse complement.
GATGTCGATCGCTGCAGCGTCGCTGTTTGGTCACTGGAGAGCTGTCACACAGACAGCTCTCCAGCGACCAACGATCCCGAAGTCCCCGGGTAACCAGGGTAAACATCGGGTTACTAAGCGCAGGGCCGCGCTTAGTAACCCGATGTTTACCCTGGTTACCAGCGTAAAAGTAAAAAAAGCAAACACTACATACTTACCTACCGCTGTCTGTCCCCGGCGCTCAGCTTCTCTGCACTCCTCCTGTACTGGCTGTGAGCACAGCGGCCGGAAAGCAGAGCGGTGACGTCACCCCTCTGCTTTCCGGCTGACCGACGCTCACAGCCAGTACAGGAGGAGTGCAGAGAAGCACAGCGCCGGGGACAGACAGCGGTAGGTAAGTATGTAGTGTTTGTTTTTTTTACTTTTACGCTGGTAACCAGGGTAAACATCGGGTTACTAAGCGCGGCCCTGCGCTTAGTAACCCGATATTTACCATGGTTACCAGTGAAGACATCGCTGGATCGGTGTCACACACGCCGATCCAGCGATGTCTGCAGGGAGTCCAGCGACGAAATAAAGTTCTGGACTTTGTTCAGCGACCAACGATCTCCCAGCAGGGGCCTGATCGTTGGTCGCTGTCACGCAGAGCGATTTCCTTAACGATATCGTTGCTACGTCACAAAAAGCAACGATATTGTTAACGATATCGTTATGTGTGAAGGTACCTTAAGCGTAAGTTCACACTGAATGTCTTTGTTACATGAATATTTTGCCGCAGATTTTGTTGTGGAATTGCTGCACATTTCATTGTCTCCATTGCAAATAGTGAAATCCAAGCACAAAGAGTTGATGTGCTACAATTTTTACATCTGTACAACATGTCTGTTTCTGCACAGGCATTTTCAGCAACTTGTATACTGTATTACACTGTGGATTTTCTGCCAGCAAATACATGCTGAAAACCCAAACCAAACGTGCAACATGTGAACGTACCCTAAGGCTAAATTCACATGTTACATATTTGTTCCAGATTTTGTTGCGGCAAATTCAACAACCTTCCCATTCATCTGCAGCAATTCTGTTCAGATGGATGGAACTGATTTCCTCCAACATAATCTGCAGTTTCCTTGGAAGATCCAGCGATTGTGCAGGAAAATAGTGGAGAGGCCGCAGAAGCACAGGACTGTTGTGGTTTTCAGCTGCAGCGTGACTGCTGCGTGTGAACAGGACCTTACTATTATGCATAATGACATTTGTCCTTTCTGATGTCTGTTCGCTGTGCTGGTTCATTACATAAAATAGATTTTAAAGCTCCTTTTCTCCACTTGTGCAGCGGAGCTGATATTCTGGGAAATCATGAGGCTCCGACGTGAGATGTCGTCTGCAAAACTTGGGTTCTTTCCCAACGAGTCCTAATGGTGTCAACAGAACCCGGACTGCCAGAACAACACTTAAATAAAACACCAAAATGCTGCTGCGGGTCAAGTAAAATGGAGGCGTGAGTGTGCGCTTGTGAAGACACAACTGCGTCTGTGTGAACTGTTTGTTATCCCTTCCTACATGGTACAAAACCCACCTACTCTGGAGAAGAAACATGACATGCAGGTAGAATTAGTCACTTTACAGAAGTCCGGAAATGACTGTAATGTGCACGAACCCACAGCAACTAATTACGTATTTGCTTCTAATGTCGGAATTTGCACAAGACAGATTACGTCTAACTTCTGATTGGTTGCTTTCGGTTGTCCACTATTACTTCTCTGTTAGTAAGTGGCGCTGTGTATATCACCTGGTACTTTATAAGGCTGGTTTCACACGTCAGTGCCTCCGGTAAGTGTAGTGACGGTTTTCTCGCGTCCCGGAGACACTGACACACGTAGACCCATTCAATTGAATGGGTCTATGCACATGTCAGCGGGTTTTCACAATAAGACACCCATCCATTAATAATCCTATAGTTGTTAAAGGTTTAATCAAACACCACACAGCAAGAAAAGTCTTTTAATGAAATAAAACAATAAACACAGTTTTTCCATTAGTCTGCCATTCCAAGCGAAGCCCTTGATCTCCTGTAAAAAATGTCAAAATAATAAACCAACAATATACCCATACCTGTCTGCCCTACAGTCATGTCCCACGCAGTAATCCATATCTGAGGAATGTACAGTTTACAACCAGGAGCGGTGCTAATGCGACCGCTCCTGGCTGTAAACTGTTTTATTTCATTAAAATACTTTTTTCTTACTGTGTGGTGTTTGATTAACCCTTTATAGGATTAGTAATGGATAGTTGTCTTATTGACACCTCTCCATTACTTAGCCGGCTTAATGTCACCTTACAATAGGAAGGTGACATTAGCCTCTCATTACCCCACTTGCCACCACTACAGGGCAAGTGGGAAGAACCAGGCAAAGCTCCAGAATTGGCGCATCTCATAGATGTGCCTTTTCTGAGCAGCTGTGGGCTGCTGTTTTTAGGCTGGGGGAGCCCATATCCATGGCCCCTTACCAGCCTGAGAATAGCAGCCTGCACCTATGAGTTTTGCCGGGTTGGTTGAAAAATATAGGGGGGATCCCACGTCGTTTTGTTCTTTCATTCATTCTGCGCTTCTTCCCGGCGGCCGTCCGTGTGGTACTGATGCGGCACATGGTTGCCATACGTGAGTCACGTGTAGGACACACATGGATATCTCTGGTACCGTGTTTACTGGTACCGGAAATATCAGGACGAGTGAAACCGGCCTCAGCTATATATGACATATTAAAGCATCTCTTTCAAGGTTTTACAGGAGGTTTCCCACGAACAAAGTACATTTTAATCTATAGAGCTTGGAATAAAAAAAAAAGTTACACTATTGGATGTCTTAAAAAAATGTTTCTGCACTGTTTGCTTTTAAACAGGAGGGGAAATGTTTTACCTCACAGAAAGCAGCAGCTGCAATCCTGTGCTGTAATGTCTGTCTCCTCTCTTTTGCTTTCTCCCCCGCCCAGGAGCTGTGGTATGATCAGACCATGTCCCTGCACGGTCAGACACATCCATTACACAGTACACAGCAGGGGCACATTTATAAGATTATCTCAGCACAGGAACATTATTTTCTCTTACCCCATGACGGCACTAACGAGAGAGAGGGATCCGCCCTCAGGGACAGGAAACCCACAGGTTAAAAAGGCGGGACCTCTCCTCCACCTCAGTTCGGTTTCCTGTCCCCGACGGGGATCCCACAGCTCACCATTCAGGAGTCCAGGGACCATCGGGCCGAGTTCAGGCAGCGGGGGGCCCTGCCACGGTCTCAGGTGGATTCCTCCCTGAAGGCGCGTTCCGGGGTCGGCGGGCCTCGTGGATATGCGCGGAGGGGAGGCAGTGAAGAGGTTACCGAGCCTGCCTCTTCTCTTTTCAATGGAGTGGTCGGTAATAGGTAGCGGCGGCTACCTGGAGGTTTCCTCCGCCGGTCCATGAGGCGCACAGGGGGTGGTGACGCTGGTCACCGACAAGCGGCAGGACGCAGATTGCAGCGGCGGCTGCAGAAGCTCCGTCCCTCCTGTGAGCCGGCAAGTAGTGAGCGCGCGCGCGAGGTCCGGCAACTTACTGCGCAGGCGCGGGGGTCACTTCCGGGGTCGGCGCAAGGTACCTCTGGGTAAACCGGAAGTTACCTGGCGCCGCTCTGTCAGCATAAAAACCGGAAAAAAAGGGGCATACCGCTGCTCAGTAATTACCACCATGAGTGGAATAGAGCAGTCGGTGGAAGAAATTTCACAGGCCCCTGTGACAAAGAATCCGAAGGAGCGCCATTCGTCACGGAAACCTACGCAGCGCAGCAGCTCAGGATCCCAGCGCAGCAGAGGCTCTGGTGGATCCAGGAGGGAGACGGTGGTTCAAGTGGAGGAGGCATCCTCAAAGCCACAACCGGTATCTTCCTCACATTAGGAGGGTAAGTGACCTCCGTGAAAGTGTATATTCTAATAGGGGTTTATTGTTTCCTAGGGAAAGAAATGCCAAGGGAAAAGTAAACATAAAGTGTGCCCACTTTGTTCAGCAGATTTGCCAGATTCGTGGGTTAAAAAACTCTGTGCGTCATGTATTAAGAACACCATTGATGAGGAGGCACCAAGTTTCACATCTGAATTAAAAGATTTAATTAAAACCCAAGTAGCAGACGCATTAAAAAGCGTAAAAAACCGTAAAAGAAAACATAAAGAAAAATCTCCAGATTACAGCTCCAGCGAGGGAGATAGTACGAGTGGGGATTCTGATAGCTCTACAGCTTCATCATCCTCCTCCGCATCTTCAGAAAGCGGTCGCAACTGTTTCCCAATAGATGAAACGGATGCGTTGGTGAAAATGGTTAGGGCGACAATGGGTCTGGCAGATACTCGTTCCAAAAAATCTGTACAAGATCTTATGTTTAGTGGCCTGGAACAAAAGAAGTACAGAGTGTTCCCATTAAATGAAAAAATTCAAGCCCTTATAAAAAAGGAGTGGAAAAGACCAGACAAAAAAGTACTGTTAACACCCAAAAGGAAATACCCATTTGATGACCCAGCCTGCGCCTCATGGGGAAAAGCGCCAAAATTAGACGTCGCCATCGCGAAAGCCTCTAAAAAGTTCGCTCTGCCTTTTGAAGATATGGGGACCCTCAAGGATCCTATGGATAAAAAGGCCGATGTCTTCCTAAAAGGGTCCTGGGAGGCCGCCAGCGGGGGGCTAAAACCCGGTATAGCTGCTACGTGTACAGCTAGAGCACTAATGGTCTGGCTGGATCATTTAGAGACTCAATTAAAAAATAAATCCCCGAGAGAGTCTATACTAGACTCCGTGTCAGCGATGAGAGGGGCCGCTGCATATTTAGCAGATGCCTCAATAGACGCAGTTAGACTGACGGCAAGATCGGCTTCCTTCTCAAATGCGGCTAGGAGAGCATTATGGCTGAAGTGCTGGCCGGGGGACCTGCAAACTAAAGCTAAGTTGTGTTCCATTCCGTGTGAAGGTGAATATTTGTTCGGTCCCACCCTAGACGATGTCCTCGAAAAAGCGGTTGATAAAAAGAAAGCCTTTCCGGGATTCCTAAATCAATCTTATAGGCGGCCCTTTCGAGGAAGGAGGTTCACACAAAGACGCCCCCCAAAAAATCAAAAGGAGGGGTGGGAAGACAGAAAATTCAAAAGAGGAGGTTTCATGTTCAACAAGCCGGATAATAAAAAACAGCCACAATGAGGGTGCGCCCCAGGTAGGAGGGAGACTGACCCACTTTCTTCCAACCTGGGAAAAAATTTCTGGAAGTGCCTGGACTCTAAACATCATAAAGACGGGCCTAAAACTAAGCTTTCACACAATGGCACACAATCAGTTTGTGGTCACACCACGAAGAAAGTCAGAGATCGAGCAGCTGAGCATCCAGAGAGAAGTTCTCAGTCTTCTGGAGAAGAAAGTCTTACAGGAAGTTCCACAACAGGAAGAGATGAGGGGGTTTTATTCTCCGCTCTTTCTTCGAACAAAACCGGACGGAACTTTCAGAGTAATTATAAATTTAAAACAACTAAACAGATACCTGGTAATAGAAAAATCCAAAATGGAGACAATAAAATCATGTGTCAGATCCCTTATCCCGTCTTGTTTCATGACTGTTATAGACTTAAAGGACGCATACTATCATGTGCCAATCCATCCGGATTTCCGGAAATATCTCAGGGTTGCAGTAATGATACAAGGGGAACTGAAACATTACCAATACAAGGCTCTTCCGTTTGGTCTAGCCATTGCCCCGAGAGTATTCACAAAATTAATGGCGGAAGTAATGGCCCATATAAGGGAACAAAACATATTGATTGTGCCTTATCTGGACGACCTCCTAGTGATGGGCAGTTCCTCTCTACATTGCAGCCAGCAACTAAACAGAGTGATGGTAGCCCTATCGAATCTAGGATGGTTTTTGAACCTGGAAAAATCCAGGCTTATCCCATCTCAAGTACAGTTGTACTTGGGGATATTAATAGACTCAACAAAGCAAGAGTGTCGTCTGCCGGAAGAAAAAGTAGCCAACATGATACATCTAGTGAATCAGTTGAGTATCTCTCCTCTGATCTGTCTAAGGAGAGCCATGTCCATACTGGGGTCAATGACATCCTGTATCCCAGCGGTACAGTGGGCTCAGAGCCACTCGAGAGATCTCCAGTGGGAAATACTAGAGGCGGTATCCCACGCAGGAGGAAATTTAGAAAAGCAATTAAAAATATCCTCTCGGACAAAAACTTCCTTAGCTTGGTGGACAGACCCGTCCAATCTCAGGAGGGGGGTTCCATGGGTATGGCCGGTCTCGATAATCCTGACCACAGACGCAAGCCCTTGGGGGTGGGGGGCCCACCTAAACAGGCAAATTGCCCAAGGTCCTTGGTCAGTAGAAGAAAAAGACCTTACTTCAAACATGAAGGAGCTTTTAGCAGTTCAGTACGCCATCAATCATTTTTTAACTTCCCTCCGTTCCCACCACGTGAGAGTACTGACGGACAACAGGGTGGTAGTAGCATATTTAAACCATCAGGGAGGGACGAGGTCTCAATCCCTAATGAAAGTGACAAATTTCATCATGTCACAAGCAGAAGCCAACTTGTCCACCCTGACAGCCCTTCACATAAAAGGGTCAGAAAATCAAACTGCAGATTTTCTAAGCAGAACCCAATTAAAACAGGGGGAATGGGAGTTAAATACAAGTACCGTATATACTCGAGTATAAGCCGACCCGAGTATAAGCCGACCCCCCTAATTTTGCCACAAAAAACTGGGAAAACTTATTGACTCGAGTATAAGCCTAGGGTGGAAATGCAGCATTTACCGGTGAATTTCAAAAATAAAAATAGATCATTATTTCCCCATAGCTGTGCCATATAGTGCTCTGCACCGTTCATTATTTCCCCATAGCTGTGCCCCATATAGTGCTCTGCACCGTTCATTGTGCCCCATTGCTGTGCCCATATACGGTGCTCTGCACCGTTCATTGTGCCCCATTGCTGTGCCATATACGGTGCTCTGCACCGTTCATTGTGCCCCATTGCTGTGCCATATACGGTGCTCTGCACAGTTCATTGTGCCCCATTGCTGTGCCATATACGGTGCTCTGCACTGTTCATTGTGCCCCATTGCTGTGCCATATACGGTGCCATATGCTCCCTGCTATCCCACATATATACACAGCTCTGCCGCCTGCATGTCTCACATATATACACAGCTCTGCCGCCTGCATGTCCCTCATATATACACAGCTCTGCTCCCTGCATGTCCCACATATATACACAGCTCTGCTCCCTGCATGTCCCACATATATACACAGCTCTGCCGCCTGCATGTCCCACATATATACACAGCTCTGCTCCCTGCATGTCCCACATATATACACAGCTCTGCTCCCTGCATGTCCCACATCTATACACAGCTCTGCTCCCTGCACCGTTCATTGTGCCCCATAGAAATCTCTGCCGCCGCCGCCACTGCTGCAATAAAAAAAAACAAACACATACTCACCTCCCTTGATTGCAGCTCCCGACGTCTCGTTCCGGCGCCTCCATCTTCCCGGCGTCTCTGCTCTGACTGATCAGGCAGAGGGCGCCGCGCACACTATATGCGTCATCGCGCCCTCTGCCTGAACAGTCAGAGCGCAGACGTCGGGAAGATGGAGGCGCCGGCCGGGAAGATGGAGCGACGCCCGGCGGCTGGAACGAGGACAGGTGAATATGACATACTCACCTAGTCCTGACGATCCTCGCGCTGTCCCTCTGCCTGGTCTTCGGTGCCGCAGCTCTTCCTGTCAGCGGTCACCGGCACCGCCGATTAGAGGAATGAATAGGCGGCTCCGCCCCTATGGGAGGTGGAGCCGCTTATTCATATCTCTAATGAGCGGTCCCACGTGACCGCTGAAGAGAGGAAGAAGCTGCAGCACAGAAGACGGGGAGGAAGGCAGGGACAGCGCGAGGATCGCTGGGACTAGGTAAGTATACCTCAGCGCCCTCACCCCCTCACCCGCCGACCCTGCCACCCACATTGACTCGAGTATAAGCCGAGAGGGGCACTTTCAGCCCAAAAATTTGGGCTGAAAATCTCGGCTTATACTCGAGTATATACGGTATATTCAAACGCATAGTGGATCTTTGGGGGGCCCCGGATATAGATCTATTTGCAAACAATCAAAATCGGAAAACGGAGGCCTTCTGCTCGATAGATCCTCGGGGGAGTCCAGTGGCTATAGACGCGTTGTTAATTCCATGGAAATTCCATCTAGCTTATGTGTTTCCTCCGATAGCTCTAATTCCCTTAGTCTTGAAGAAAATCAGGGAAGACAGAGCCAAAGTGATACTGATAGCTCCGTTCTGGCCGAAAAGAGTATGGTTCCCATGGCTACGCCTAATGTCCATAGCGGATCCATGGGTACTCCCAGATATCCCAGACCTTCTGCATCAAGGGCCAGTGAATCACCCTCAAATAAAAAGTTTGCACATGACGGCCTGGCTTTTGAAAGGGAACTATTAACAAAAAAGGGTTTTTCTTCAAATTTAATTTCTACCCTGCTGGCCAGTAGAAAACCTATAACTACCAGAGCCTATGGCAAAGTCTGGAAAAAGTTCCTCTCCACGTCAGGGGTGATCCTATCAAATCAGATGCCAATTCAGGAAATTTTAGAATTTCTTCAAAAAGGATTAGAGAAAGGCCTAGCAACAAACACTCTGAAAGTTCAGATTGCAGCATTGGGTGCCCTTTACAACCAGGATTTGGCGGGGAATCACTGGGTAAAAAGATTTATTAGAGCATCTACTAGGTCCAGACCAGTTATACATCTCACCGCTCCTCCCTGGGATCTGAACTTAGTCCTTTCAGCACTAACTAAGGCACCGTTCGAACCTTTATCTCAGGCTTCACTGAAAATAATATCTTGGAAAACCTGTTTATTGGTGGCCCTAACCTCAGCTCGCAGGATTAGTGATCTGCAGGCCTTATCAGCTTACCCACCTCTAACCCAAATATTAGATGACAGAGTAATCCTTAAAACTGACCCTTCTTACCTTCCCAAAGTGGCGTCAAAATTCCACAGATCTCAAGAGATAGCGTTACCATCTTTTTGCCCCAATCCAAAAAACAAAAAAGAGGAGGCTCTACACACACTAGACGTAAAGAGATGTCTAACACACTATCTGTCAGCCACAAGGGAGTGTAGGAAAGGGAGGGCTCTGTTTGTCTGCTTTCAGGGACCAAATAAGGGTCACAAGGCATCGAAAGCCACGTTGGCAAGGTGGGTAAGAGATGCCATCAAGATGTCATATACCTCTTCCGGAGAACAAGCTCCGGACACAATTAAGGCCCATTCAACCAGGTCGGTGGCAACCTCTTGGGCTGAACGTGGTGGAGCATCAATAGATCAAATATGTAGAGCAGCCACTTGGTCTTCCCCCTCTACATTCTTCAAGCACTATCAGCTTAATCTATCTTCTCCCTCAGACTTAACTTTTGGTAGGAGAGTTCTTGAGGCAGTAGTCCCACCCTAAAACTTTCATTCTTTGAAATTCTCTCGTTAGTGCCGTCATGGGGTAAGAGAATATCGTAGTTACTTACCGATAACGGTATTTCTCTGATCCCATGACGGCACCTGTATATTCCCTCCCTTCACGTATGGGTGTCCACACTACTAATAATTTAAGTCACGAGGTGTGCAAAAAAAAAAAAATATATATATATATATATGAGCTTATATAAGTTATATAGTTATGATTTGTTGTGTAAAAATAACCAATTAAGTTACAGCAGAAATTCCCTGCAAGGCTCTGTAAACCAACTGAGGTGGAGGAGAGGTCCCGCCTTTTTAACCTGTGGGTTTCCTGTCCCTGAGGGCGGATCCCTCTCTCTCGTTAGTGCCGTCATGGGTTCAGAGAAATACCGTTATCGGTAAGTAACTACGATATTTTCACACATCCAATTGTGGAACTTATTATTATTTCGAGATCTTTTGATTAAAATCTACTTTGTCCTTTAACTGCCCCAAGGACTTATAACAGTTGAATTGCCCAATCATCCATTTAGAGATCTGTAACAAATAGCTATACCAAAAATGTAAAATAAAAAATTGGACAAAAAGAAAAACTAATGATGCACTGTGTCAGGCATGGTGCTGGGCCTGATGGGAGTAGCATGACACTCAAATGTCTTTAATTTATTGTGTTGGGCTCTGCTCCCTCAGAACCATTACTAGGCTTAACAGTGTATGGTTAGTATGGTATACAGTAAATGTCCGTTATTCTGGCATCTGATAATATAGGAATATTCCACACTTGTTTCTTCCACTTAACTGGTGGACAAGACTGGAAATTAGGCTATATTCACACATCAGTGTGTCGTGGCCCGAATACGGACCGCAGTGTACAGACTGGCCACTGGGTCACCTGACACAAACTCCGCAGCCACATAGGCATCTATAAGGCTGGTGAGCCCGGCTCGGGAACCCGCAGTCAGTCTGTGTAGTTCGTCCATACTTTGCCCGCGACACACTGATGTGTGAATGTAGCCTGGAGCCTCATTCGGATGGGCATATTATTGGGCTGCGTGCTGTCTGTGTTCGCCAAAGATCGTCCATAGAGAGCAAACCGACCCATTATCGCCAGTGTACATGGCCCGATGGTTTACATGGAAAAATTGCCCATTGCAATATTCAGAGGAGTCTGCAGCACCTAATTAGGAGGCAGCTCCTGCACTCGTCTGCTTTGTGGACATGCGCACAGAGCTAGTCAATGCCCACAATTTGCCACAGTGTTTACTGTCACTGTCTGAACACGATCTTAAACTGAAAAAAAAACAAATTTTCATCACCACAGATTTTCAGACCCTCTTGTGCGCCACCAACGTCAGTAGAATTTTTATCCTTCTGTGTAATTTATTTATTGCAAAGACCGTTTTGAGCATTTGAGTATTTTTAATCTGGCTTTCAAAAAATTAATCTTAGGCCAATCCACTTCATACTCTGAATGAGTTTTCATTTGATGATGATGTTCAAAACTTGATGCAATGTGAAAACAATCATCAACGGATGCATTTGGCCACATTCACTTGGTCATAAACACCCAATCCTGGGGTAAATTCTAGGGTCAGTTCGATCACATTTGGTAAAATAGCTGCTTTTATATATTTAAGTCAGTGCTTCTCATTTTATGGTCTATGGGTCTGCTGGAGATAGCTGAGACCAGTCTTTGGCTTTTTTTGGCAGCCCTATAGAATGGACACCTGGTGCTCATCCCTGGTCATCGCTCCATTCAGAGAGCGCTCTGCTGAGCCCTCTTGGAATTGATGGGAATTCCAACTGATGAACATTCATCAATCAGCAATATATCCTATATGGATAGGTGATAAATTCTAAAGAATGGGAATGAAGGGTCTTCAGGACCTTATTATTACTGATCCTATTGATAGTCCTCAAAATAGGTCATCTCATCAGTATCAGATCAAATAGAGAAGGATCTGAGAGACCCACTAGTATAATATGATGGTTCATCCTAAGGGTAGGCATGTAATATCCCGTAAAATTCCTTCATCCCAAATTTGACTTATTCAGCATTCATCTACTATGATTTTTGTTTCTTGGCCAATGACCATGAATTTTTTGGCATCACTGATCAACCATCCTCTACTTTTAAAGGGCTACCTAGACACATTTTATTAGGTGAGTAATTATAATAAGTTCTTGACAGTTGCCGAATAGCTGAACAACTCACTTTTCACATCTGGGGCCAGATTCCCTTTTGTTTTTGTTTTTTTCCATTTTTTTTCCTTTTTTACAGAGATTTAACAATGATCCTCAGCACACAAGCCATTCACCCTCGCTGCAGCCCGTCCATACACACCAGCTTTCTGCTATTCACTGTGACTTTCTTAAAAGAAAATATTTTTATACTAGTCTTGAAAACCCTTTTCCCAAATTCCAACCAGCGCAGGAAAATAATGTAGTCTCCAACTCGTTAGTCTTAAATGTAGCATTTTATTTTTTTAATGATCTGTTTTTAGGACTCAGTATTGTACATAATGGAGCAAGATTGTTGGACGTAATGTAAATGTCAACTATATGTTATTGTGGTCACGAAATCTACCACATAGCGCAGGCTCATGTCCAGCTAATGCATTTACCCTGGTGCCCCACAACCAGTGAGGTTCCCACAGAAGACACTAGAAAACAATAGCAGGTGAAAAAGGTCAATGGTTGCACGGGAACATTTTTAGGGATAAACTGAATCCGAGAGTTTTCCAGCAGGTGTTATCTCCATATCTGGAAGTTCCTAGTGCTTAAAGGATTTGTCCAATGTCAAGACTATAGTGGAGCCACCGCCACTCAAGATGTAGAGGAGCCCTGGTAGAGGAACACTCTTGGGTTCTACATGGTCACATATTGCTAATCATTTGAATGATCACCATGTTCTGCAGTGGTCACCCTCAGCTGATCTAAATAATGTTGTTCCGTCTATGCGCTCCCTGTTTCTGAGAATGAAGAAGAGGCACTGCTTTGACTTCAAGGACAGAACCCAACCCCTGGACCATTCTGTTGCTTAAGGCTACTTTCACACTAGCGTCGTACGACGCAATCTTGCCTTGCGCAGGCGTGTACTATGGAGGACAGAGAATGAACTTCAATCCAATATTGCAGCCAGCATGCAGCCGGCGGGTAAGGAAAGGGTGAATCAAATACCCAAAAACCCCGCCTCCATGGCTGAAGATTGTTCCCTCCAAATTCAGGTGACAGTGTCCCTTTAAGGGCTCACGCAGATCACCATTTTAATCGGCCGAGTGCTATCCGTGGCCTTGACTGATAACACTTGTACCGATGTTATTCTATGGGGCTGAGCACGTCTGATATTTTTTCTTAGACCGAGTGGTCTGAGGTAAAATATTGCAGCACGCACGATTTGCCTCTCAGAATCCCATGGCACTTGCCCTTTCATGTTTACAGAAAAAAACCCGAGTATGGTATGATTTTCACGGACTGAATAATGGACAAAACTTTTTTTTTTCTCTCCACTTCTGAGAAAATCGGATCCCACTCTGATCTAACTCTAATCACCCTGTGACCAAACTCTGATCAGAGCCTAATTTGCATAATCAGGTGGAGAGAAAATGGTGGTGTGACCGTCGGCTAATTCTGTGAACACGGGGCCGGTGCTCTGTGTAAAGTGTGTGGGCCCATACGCAGAATGGAGCATTGCCTCATAGACATGCTATTGACCCCCATACCGCTGTGTGTACCCCATTATTGGAGCAGCGCACAGCCAACAAGTGCTTTGAGCGATCGGTGTGAGTGCCACCACTGACCGGTAGAGCATTTCCACATAGTCACAATCACATAGTTAAAAAATCAAATGTAGGTGCTCTATGAGCTTCGGCCCTGATAGAGGTATTAAAGGGGTTGTCCAGCGCCGTTCACTTCCCTCATGGTACTCAGCTGTGAAGCCGGGGGCGGCCATCTACTCAGGACGGGTAGCATTACATGATGCCCATTTAAATGAATCAGTGACCTTGTAATATAAGGTTTCACGGTGTTCCTTTTGCTCCCAATCTTGGGACGTTCCCTTGACAGTGGCGGGGGCACCAATTAAAGTCTGTAACCAGCCCCTCACCTACTATGCAATATTTATTATACCGGTGTCCTCTCATATGGCGGAGGGCCCCGTGGGCCCCCTCAGCCTGTGTGTGACTGATGACTGGGGTATATTCCCCTGAGCGATGCTGTACACTACACATTTTACCACTCCAAAGCTAATAGAAAAAAATATGTCTATGTTGCTCATAGCAACCAATCACAGAGGAGCTTTCATTTTACCAGAGCACTTTAAAAAATGAAAGCTGTACTTTGGTTGCTAAGACCGTTTGCCTTTCAGACAATTTCTATAAATGAAGCACAATGTCTTGTCCTAAACACGTGACCGCTGTCTCCTGGGCCTGCTTCAGCCCTAGCGACCCACTCATCCATGGTGCTTAGAGCTTAATACAATGCTGTAGCTCATATATTAAGAGGAGCATGGGCAAACAATGGCCTTCAGCAGTGGTAGAACTACTAATCCCAGCATGCCAAGTGTGAAGGCTTATAATCAACAGCAGGTGCACCCGCCTCTATGTTATGAGAACTTGCACCTCTCTGTCTACTGTGCATCCTTGTACTTGTAGTGCTATTTCTATACCACATTTTTTAGTAATCTGACATGCCAATCCGGGACTACTTGCTGGCACAAATCATAGTCTCTTCAAACTCACAAGACATTATTGCGACTGGTGACAAAGCACAACCTCCTTATTTTACAAAGGACATATTCATATTGTAATGTCTGGAATCCGTCTATTGATCTCTTACATGAGCATGTATTATATGTGTGCAGCACAAAGGGGAGGAGAAGGGTCATGTTATGCTGCAGACCACCCTATTGGGGGCATTACTAACCAGTATTATGCAACATGGAGTGAGAGAGTACATGTGTATATTGATCTATGAAATGATATTAAATGATTTCTTTACGGCAAACCGTTTGTGTCTATTTTATTATTATTATTGTGTTATTGTTGTTCTTATTATTTATTATTCAACTCCCAGTTTACACTTACAAGACTTTTCCATCATTTCCATTACTATTTCTGGGAAATGAGTGACCGGCAGCTTTTCCACTAGGTGTCACCTTTTAATAATAATAATAATAATAATAATCTTTATTTTTATATAGCGCTAACATATTCCGCAGTGCTTTACAGTTTGCACACATTATGATCACTGATGGGGCTCACAATCTAGATTCCCTATCAGTATGTCTTTGGAATGTGGGAGGAAACCGGAGAACCCGGAGGAAACCCACGTAAACACGGGGAGAACATACAGGGTGGAGCGCGGTAATTTGCTGATTTGGGAATGAAATAAAAAAATTATTATCATTAGAAAAATTTATTTTATATTTTAATTATACTGAACAGTAATAGAATTTTTAAATTACATGGTTTTAAATAGTGTATCTGGCAAATGTCGACCTTCGCTATCCACACACTGCTGCATACGTTTTCTGAAGTTTTCATGAACTCTAACAAGCATGTCCACTGGTATTCTGCCAATTTCAGCTTCAATATTGTTCCTTAGGTCTTCCAAGGTGTTGGGACGGTTGATATACACCTTAGACTTCAGGTAACCCCAAAGGAAAAAATCGCATGGGGCTAAATCTGGTGAGCGTGCTGGCCAGTTCACATCTCCCCTCAAAGAGATAAGCCGTCCAGGAAACATTTGCCTCAAACAATTCATGGTAACCCTCGCTGTGTGTGCAGTGGCACCATCCTGTTGGAACCATGTATCCTCTAGTTCCATTGCCTCAAGAGCCGACTGAAAATAATCCTGTATCATAGACAAATACCGTTCGGAGTTCACAGTTATGGCACGACCATTATCCTGAAAAAAGTAAGGACCAATGATGCCTACTCGTGATATGGCGCACCACACAGTGACGCGGTCCGAATGCAGAGGTCTCTCGTGAACTTCTCTGGGGTTTGTTTCACTCCAGTAACGCATATTTTGTTTGTTTACACACCCACTGAGGTGAAAATGTGCCTCATCAGAAAAAAACACAATTGCGTCACGGGGTATCGTTGCTAACATGTCTTCACAAGAGGTCCGCCGTGTCAAATAGTCCCATGCTGACAAATGTTGGACCACGCACATTTTATACGGGTGAAAATTCAGTTCATCATGAAGAATCCGGTGGAGAGAACGTCTTGAAATGCCAAGAGCAAATGATTGCTTCCGAGCAGAGCGTTTCGGAGATTGCAGTACTGCTGCTCTAACTCTCTCGATGTTTTGTGGTGTTGTAATCCTTCTCTCAGGTCCCCTTCGTACACATGACACATTCCCTGCTGTTCTGAATGCATTCACCCAATTTACAATTGATTGCTGTCCAGGAACACGTCCGCGTGGAGGAACAGCGAATTGTAAACGAAAAGCACGCTGCACTGCAATGATCGAGTGGGCATTTGAAAAATACGCTTCAACACAAAATGACCTCTCCTCACGTGTCCACTGCATGATGGCAACTGAAAGGCAGAGGAATACAAATCTCCCATCAGCCACTGTAAGCCACACCCACTCTCCCCTCTCTTCGACCGACAGTGCCGCCACAGCATGCAGTGCAAAAAAGCAAATTACCGCGATCCACCCTGTACATACCTTTTAACCTAAAGTTTCACTTGTGGCCATAATCAGCCAATGAAAACTCCAACCAGTGCTGATATACCCTAATATGCCTTTTTGTACTATTTCCTCTCTCGCCCCTTTGTGGTGCCTAGAACATATTGTGCTACTAAATGTTGACACATAATAAGAATATTATAATCGCCTATAGCTGATAGTTGATAGTTGTTAGTCAGCAGCAGGAGATTTATTTTTTAATTTGCACAATAAATTTGCACACAAAAAAAAAATCTATTAGATATTACGAAACGTGATCAGATTAGTGGGGATCCAACACTGATCATCTGTTATTTGCTCTAGCCGCAGCTGAATATAAACCCATGGAACGGATCTGCAGATCAACACGCCATTCCATGTTCTGCAGCTCTCGCCAGCTGCCGCTACACGTTGCATGGGGCTGCACTATCGATCTCTATTCCATCTGTTTATGCCCAGTCACTGCTGGAGCAGATACCAGCTGATCAGGTTTCTGACCCCACCGATCTCATTTTGATGACCTATACTGGGAATAAGTCATCAATATTCCCTGACCAGATAACCCCTTTAATTGTTATACCATTTGTTTTAAACCAGATTTTTCTTGAAAATATTTATATGGCTTTTTAAAAGTATCTTTTACTTGGAACTATCCAAACAAAACATAGATTGATATTTTGCATTTTTCCCATTTTCTTCCATATTAAGTTATGGAGTTATAATAACTAAATATGTCATACTTATTCTGCTACTGCAGTCTATATAGGCAGGTGCAAAACCCAACTAATTAAGGAAATTGTGGAAATTTATTGCTGGCATTTTGCTAGGGTACGCTACCCATGTGGCCATGTCCTGTGGCCAAGGATTCATCACCCTCAGTGGCTGCCTGGGTGGCCTATAGTCAATGTCCAACTATGGGTGCCTAGGATAAGTGGAGGCACAGATCTTTCCTATAGGTGCTGACAGATCTGGGCACTATGATAGCAAACCCTGCATTTAGGTAGTGGCTGTATCTAGAACTGTATTTACACCTCCTACTGACCTAGGCATAGATTATAGGAGCACCAAAATGATAGTGAATATTACCACCAAACTGAGACTATATAGTCAGAGTCTACAGAAGTGGTCTTCAGAGATCACCACACTGCAGACTGGACGAATGAATGCTAATCAGACCCTTGTAGCCCCCCAAAATCATTAGATTAATGTCGGATGAACAAGCCATTATCCATAGGCTCAGGCGATTGTCTTAATGTGTTCACGGGGGTCTCTTGACTGTCCTCCGAGAGATGATGTCGGGGAACAGAAGGATCTGGCATGACTGATTTTGGGCCGCCGGTAGACATGTCTGGCAGCGACTCTTTCATAGAGAACACAGGAACATTCGGCACAGTGCACGCTCCTGTGTATTGGAGAGATGAGAGACTTCTTTAAAAAGTTACTTTTTTGTGCAAAAGTAGTAAAACTTATAATAAGGTATGAATTAGGTTTTAACCTCATAGTATTGGTGCGTGATATAAAACGATGTCATTATTTCTCCTGCATGGCAAATGTCGTGGAAAAAAGAAAAAAGCACACTCATGCCTGAATCGCTGTGTTTTTGTTCATCCCGCCGCATAAAAAAAAATGGTAAAAAGTGACCAAAGGCATCAGTGAAAACTATAACTTGTCCCACCAGAAATAGGATGTAGAATAATGTCAATTACTGTATACTGAGTGAACAGTGTAAAAGAAGCAAAAAAGTCAAGAATTGCTGTTTTCTCATTCATGACAACTCATAAAAAGTGTACTAAAATGTGATCAAAAAGTCAAATGTACCAAAAAATGAGGCCAATAAAAACTACATCTTGTCAGACAAAAAGTTGGCATTCATCCAGTGTCATTTATGGAAAAATGTAAATGCTCCGGTTCTCAGAATATTGGGGCACGAAAATATACTTTTTTAAACCGTGTATTTATTGTACAGAAGCAATAAAATGGAAATTATATGAATTTGGTATCCCTGGAATTGAACTGATACACAGACAGCAGTGTGACTCCAGCCTTAGAATGTGATGAAAAAAAAAAAAAAAAACACTGAATAAGATGTATGATCATTAAGGGGGCTGTCAGGATTCTCCAGTGTCACTTCCGAAACCGAGCGGTCACGTGCCTACAAGTATGCGGTTTGCACACTTCCGGCCACATTCCCACTAGACGTGCTTGCATTGAGTTTAGCCAAGCACATTTAGTCAGAATGTGACCGCACTTATACAAATCACATATTTGCAGTCACGTGACCGCCTGGACTCTGCAGTGACACCAGAAAATCCTGGGTAGACCATAACACTACTTAATATATATAAACCATACTTTAGGCTGATAGCAATCCACCATGAAAACAAAAATCAATATTGTGTCCAATACACAGAACGTTGCTGTGCGGATCCTGACACAGAGAGGGATGTGGACAGCACATTGTGCCGAGGTCCATGCAGCTGTAAGTACAGATATCACTGCTGACTATTTGATTTCTCAGTCTGCCCTCTGGACGTTTGTCAATGTCAGATACGGTCATTCATAACCTATGTATATAAGGAGTAAACTCCGTTCTCCTTGACACAGTGATGAAGAGCGAGTGATCCAGCTGATAGCGGAGACTCGCGCCTAATTTGCGAGTTGGATATTGGACTTTAATACAGATCACACCATAGCTCGGCCGTGAGTCTGTCCTCGTCTCACTGCTGCCTGACTACTGGGATCAAAGTTCCGTGGTTACATTCACTGCCATGTGTTCCTAAATATACAGGGCAGAATGTCCCCAACCAATACACGGATCTGCACATAATCTTTGGAGGCCAAGATAGAATTTCCGCAAAACTCAATCAGACTGATGATGTACTCTTACCTCAACTTAAGTGTTTTATATGTGCAGTATAGTCGAGAAAGTGCTACACCATGAAGGAAAAGCTGTATAATTATGGAAATCACAGGATGGACGTGAAGCGATGGCCGGGGACCACCACGGTGCAGGAAGACTACTGTACACAAGATGAGGTGCAAACAATAAAGGGTAGATTCATTGGAAGGCAAGGAATGAAGTGGATGAGGAAGATGCAAACGGGGGTATGCAATGGCAAAAGATAATTTACAAGAGTTATATTCTTTAGCTTGTCCGTAAAATAGCACGGTGCTCCAACTGTTACAGACTCAATATATGTCACACAAGTAAATGCAAACAATAAACAAAGAATGATTCTACTCTACGTATAACCTCCCTGGCCGTTACTAAGCAGGCCACATGGCTGCCGTGTTCTGACTATTGAAGCATACACTAGGCCCTGACATGTGCACAAAACAGGAACAATCTCACAGTGATGTTGGGGACTCAGATCCAGTCCGGGGGGCCCCCAGCAGTCTAGTACGGTGGTGCGCACGGCTCTCTGCCAGCTCTGTGAACTGTGGTCTTCTCCTTGCTTCTAGGTCCTGGAGGTGCTCCTGGAAACTGTAAATTCATTTCTCAGTATCTTCGTGGCTCCTCGAACTAACACGGGACAGCCACCCTTGCTGCACCAGGAAAAGTCTGTCAAATCTCACAAGTCCACTCCGTTACAGGCTGGGGCTCCTCTCTTGCAGCTATCTCAGCACACAGTTCTCCTCTCTTGCAGCTATCAGCACAAAGTTCTCTCTGCAGAAGCCTCAGCTCACACACATAGTTCAGGCTCCACCCCTGCCATCTGCACAGTCCAGTCCATTCACACAGTCTATTGCAAGGGAGAAGCAAAACATTCCATCATGCCAGACAAGGGGGTGCAGTCTCTTAAAGCAACAGCGTGTTCCTTACAGCTCCACCCTCCTTCAGACGGACATGTTAATGATATGGAAACAACATTTTGAAAAGATCTTACATGCTTGGCTGCTATCAGTGAATTTACTAATGTTTGTCTGTTCAGCTACGATGAATGCACTTGGGCAAATCATCAAGATCCACTGCGGGCAGCTTCGTTATGCAAATACCGAGAAAAGTCCTGAAACTCTGCAGGCCATGGTAACATGTTTAGTCCACGCAACTTGTCTCCTGGTGTTGTTTTGTGTTGAAAAATGGCTCTTGAGACACTTTCAAGTTCTGTCAGTGGTCGATGTTGAATAAATCAAGATGTTTTGAAAATTCGGTCTTCATTTTTCCATGAACATGTTTATATTAATTCATTAATTCCATGATTTTTACTTTTTGATGTTGAAGTTACAATGTTGAGGCTTGAGTATGTGTATATATGCATTAAACAACAGTACCAGAGTATTTTTGAAAAAGTGAGAAAGTGTGGACTTATTGCCACCATGTTTCGCCTCCACAATGAGCCTTTCTCTGTTGTCTGTTTTCATATTTGTGGATTCCTTTCGAGGAGCTGTTCCACCCCAATGGCAATGTGCTCAGGGCAATCTGGTTGGCACAAGATGAAAGAGAGTGTGGTCTCCATTATATGATTATATAAATATACATGTATGTCAAACCAGAAGACACTCTGAAGATTCGGGCAGATAGGAGACGGTTTGCAGGACTCCTTTCTGCCGGCCACAGAATATTGACGTGGCCGTTGGATCAGGGTCCTATGAATTAATTCACTCAACTAATCAATATTATTCCCATCTGTAGGTGTGCATTGGAGCTATAGATGCAAAATGACACCAAAAATTTGATTTTGCAAAATTGCTTAATTTTATTATTATTGATGTGGTGAATCAATGAGAAATTACTAGAATGCAGTAGTAGGAGACATAGGAGTTAACAGTTACTGTTGTACTTGGCCTGTTATGTTAATTGGCTATATCTCTTCTGTTACAGACCTTATCTGGATCTCTGCCGCCTTTTACAGGTTATAACCTGATGATGAAGTTGAAATTTAGCAAAGGTCACTTTTCTTCTAGACATAACTATGACATGTGGCATTTGGAAATACTAAAAATAGGGACATATTATAGCAATTACTTTTATCAAGCCTTTTTTTTGCTTGACAAAGGCTTCTTAAGTCTGTCTCAAATCCTTAAAAACTCTCATTTTTCTAAAAATTAGGTTTTTTAAGAATAAATAAATACAAACACTATGCAAAAACACTCTCCAAAAATTACTAACATACATTCTACTATTGCTACATATGTAAAAATATATGGTTCCTTGCACACATCTGATCAAACTCTTTGTGCCCATCTACAAATGACAGTGACCTCTTTTAGATTTTTATTATTATTATTTATTGTTATAGCGCCATTTATTCCATGGTGCTTTACATGTAAGGAGGGGTATACATAATAAAAACAGGTACAATAATCTTGAATAATACAAGTCACAACTGGTACAGGAGGAGAGAGGACCCTGCCTGCGAGGGCTCACAATCTACAAGGGATGGGTGAGGATACAGTGGGCGAGGGTAGAGCTGGTCATGCAGCGGTTTGCTCGATCGGTGGTTACTGCAGGTTGTAGGCTTGCCGGAAGAGGTGGGTCTTCAGGTTCTTTTTGAAGGTTTCCATGGTAGGCGAGAGTCTGAAGTGCTGTGGTAGAGGGTTCCAGAGTAGGGGTGATGCTGGAGAGAAATCTTGTATACGATTGTGGGAAGAGGAGATAAGAGGGGAGTAGAGAAGGAGATCTTGCGAGGACCCTAATGGGACCCTAATGCAAAAAGACTCATCTCTTCTTGTGCCTCGGCCTCAATATGATCTGGCAGCAGCATGCTTGTACCCATTGATTCATTTCTTACCATATTTAGTGCTGGCCTTGTTCTATATTTTTTGCACCACCCTACCCTCTCATCTTTTCAAGATTTATGTAGAGCAAAGTATGGCTGAATCCAGTGGTTCCCCAGTTCACATGAGGCCTGGCCATGGCGAAACGTGAGTCTTTACTTTGGGTCCCAACTAAAGAGAGGTTACTTTGGCATTGGTTGCTGGGCTCACAGTTTGATCGAATGTGAGGAACAT
The DNA here is from genome assembly GCF_032444005.1 of Ranitomeya imitator. Taxonomy (NCBI): domain Eukaryota; kingdom Metazoa; phylum Chordata; class Amphibia; order Anura; family Dendrobatidae; genus Ranitomeya; species Ranitomeya imitator. The sequence goes on along the minus strand of NC_091290.1, from coordinate 56,077,392 downwards.
AATACTTGTATTCATGTATGTGGCAATAGTAAATTTCATGTATATAATGTTTGTAGAGTGCTGTTGTATCTATTTATGAATGTTTTGACATTTCGGGACCTACAGTATAAGTAGGAGATCCATTTTTAATTTCATGATTCCCTTCTCACAGATCTTCAGCATTGTCACCCATCTCTTGAATTGAGCCAAATGTTTATAGACTTTTTGGCCTACGTCTATCAAAAATGGTGTAATTTGTGCCTAATCTTAGTGTGCACCCATTTCAACGTCACCCCTCCAGGATGAATAAATGTTGCACCACTACTCCCGCACAACTTTTTAGGCATGGTAGCCCACTTCCCATTGTTTGAGTCTGAGACCAATTTGTCAAAAGAAACGATCAAGCAAGAGACCAATGTGGAAAAAGTCACACGTTAATGTCCCATTTTTCACAAATTGCAAATATTTCATTTATGTAAAAAACGTAAGGCTGCTGCTAGAGTTGGTGTGAACCGATTTGCACGGCCAAGTCCACAAGTCATGTCAGTAATCTGTGACCACCGGACAGGAGCCGCGAGTTGTTTTTTCATCTGATGACATCTGCAACTTTTCTTCTGATTGGCCGGCCTGGCATGACATCATCTTGGTGACATTGCACCAGGCCGGCCAATCGAAAGAAGAGCTGGGATGTGGTCAGTTCAGAGACAGTTCTCAGAGCTCCCACCGATTACTGGCGTGACCAAAGGACGGCCTAGAATATGCAATGTTATGTAGGAATGCAATCGTAAAGTCACCCCAAAGGTTATCCACACCCTGTTTGATCATTATTTTTTCGTTTAGTAGGCTTAATATTGGAGTAATATATGGTTTAAATCATTGATAAATCTGGCTTCGACTTTAATGATAATTAACTGTTGCAATTTGCACAAAAATTTGGTTGAAAAACACAATGATAAATGTCCCCCACTGTACCCTGTAAGTTATCTTGTAGAAATTCGTAGCTTACAGTGGCCCCCTCTGGGATATCCACCATGTATGAGGGGCCATTAGTCCCCCTACATTGTATTGAAATTGGACTCTGGTAATTTTCAGCTCCTGATGAGTGAGAATCAGCGAGTTCTCCACCTCACGACTATGGAGGCTATAAATACAGCGGGGCGTCTGGCCCTCATGCTAATGTAGGAGCAGCTCCTGATTTAGCATCCTCATCACTCTGGGAATTGGCGCTGCATCCGGTTTCCATGGCAACAGTTGGTGACGGGAGCGTCTGCTCCATGTGCCCCCACAGACAGATCTGACAAGTCAGCGTGGGTGGCTGAGGCTGGCCGTGCTCCTCGGAGATTTCCTCACAGAAAATAGCATGCTGGGACTGTGGAGGCGGACAGCAAAGAATCATCCATCCGGGCCATGATACCGATCGGATGGAGCTGCGGATGTGATCTCCAATGTTTGTTCTCTGGTCCAATAATACAATCCCTTCATTAATTTCTAGGACATCGTGGCCACCGCTCATGGTCATCTCACTGGGAGTCATTTATTCATACCAATAATATGATCTGGAAAGGAACACTGACATCTCATAGCAAATACCCCATCACCTTAAAGGGGGCTTCCACTTTCAGTAGACAGGGCCCCAAATGCTCTGAAATACCTAAATTAACAATCAGAGCAGGAACGGATCCTCTCCGGGTCCTGCGCCAGCTCCCTGCAACTCTCAGCGATGTTTCACTTAGTTTACTAAGTTCTGATTGAGTTACAGTCTTCTCTGCTGCAGATCTAGCAGAGCTCAGTTGTTCGGCTGTGTATAACCTCACCCACACTACAGCTTTCTGTGTACGTTGTATAGTGACCGGGCTGCTAATCAGTGCTGGGGGCGAGTTTGGAGTATTACACACATGACGCCAGTTGTCCTGTAGTGATAATCTCCTGGTGATAAAACACTGAATTGAAACAACAAAACACAGCCAAGTAAGTGACACATCACTGGAATAAGGTTCTCTTCCAATAGATCATGGTGCTCTCAAATTACATAGCAAAAACCTGCAGACAGATTCCCTTTCATAATGAAAAATATGAGAATACTGGTTAGGTGAAGGAAAGTTGTCCTATGGACCCTAAGGTACACAACACAATTATCATTCATTCCCAAATGGCATAATTACTACTAATTTGTGCAAACCTTATGTAATAAACACCCATCACAACTACCCTGGTGTTCAGCTGCAGGTTGTGTGAGTGTCGGAGCACACTAAGGAAACACGTATAAAATATGTATTTCCTGTGCTTGTGCCTGTTTATTCCCAAAGAAATCAAAGCAATCAGAACTTGATCCACATAACACTGATCACCTAAACTGTGATAGGTAAATATACATAATAAATATATGTCAGGACCTAACTGTCATAAACTGGCATTCATCACTAACCGACATAAGACATATAGGTCAGTGTACATTATGACAGTTATGTCTTGGCATATATCTATCTATTTAATCGACTAAGGGTCAATTCCATCTGTTTGTCACGGAAATCCTGCGTCGCTGATCCGTCCGGCCACGAATTCGCCCTTCCCTACTCCCCTCCAGTCAGTGCCCCCATAGCGGTTTAGCATAACACGGTGTAACGCAGTCCGTTAACGCTGCTATTAACCCTGTAAGTGTGACCAACTTTTTACTATTGATGCTGCCGATGCAGCATCAATAGTAAAAAGATCTAATGTTGAAAATAATAAAAAAAATATAAAATCATTATATTCTCACCTTCTGGTGCCTTTCCCGCTCCTCGCGACGCTCCGGTCCCAAGAATGCATTGTGGCAATGACCGTAGATGACGTAGCGGTCTCACGAGATGATGGTGTTATTGCCGCAAGGCATTACTGGGAAAGGAGCGTCACGACAAGCATCGCTAATGGCCTGGGCTGGATCCGGCGACGGCCGGAAGGTAAGTATATAACTATTTTTTATTTTAATTCTTTTTTAAACAGGGATATGGTGCCCACATTGCTATATACTACGTGGGCTGTGTTATATACTACATGGCTACGTTATATACTGCGTGGGTTGTGTTATATACTGTGTGGGCTGTGTTATATACTACATGGGCTGTGCTATATACTACATGGCTGTGCAATATACTATGTGGCTGTGCTATTGCTATATACTACGTGGCTGTGTTATATACTATGTGGGTTGTGTTATATACTATGTGGCTGTGTTATATACTACATGGGCTGTCTTATATACTGCGTGGGCTGTGTTATATACTACGTGGCTGTGTTATATACTACGTCTCTGTGCTATATACTACATGGGATATGCTATATACTACGTGGCTGTGCAATATACTACGTGGCTGTGCAATATACTACGTGGCTGTGCTATATACTATGTGGCTGTGTTATATACTACGTGGGCTGTGTTATATACTACGTGGGCTGTGTTATAAACTACGTGGACTGTGTTATATACTACATGGGCTGTGTTATATATTGCGTGGGCTGTGTTATATTCTACGTGGCTGTGTTATATACTACCTTCTTAGGGTCTGGAGCCACTCCTTCAGAGCTCACCACATGGCCCAGGTACTGTACTTTGGGTTTCAACAGGTGACAATTTAGATGGTTTTACCTTTAAGCCAAAGTTGGATAGGGCTTCAAACACTTCGGCCAGGTGCTTCAGGTGGTCCTCATACATCTTGGAGAAGACAATGACGTCGTCCAGGTACAACAAGACAGTTTCGAAGTGCTTGTGCCCGAGACAGCACTCCATCATTCTCTGAAACGTCCCTGGGGCGTTGCACAGTCCAAAAGACATGTAATTAAATTCAGCAAGACCCATTGGTGTTGTGAAGGCCGTCTTCTCCTTGTCCGCCTCTACTACGGGAACCTGCCAATACCCACTGGTGAGATCCAAGGTAGAAAAGTAATTAGCAGATTTTAACGCAGCCAATGACTCTTCAATTCTAGGCAACGGGTATGCATCCTTGTGTGTAATGCAGTTTATCTGTCTATAATCTACACACATTCTCATGGTGCTGTCCTTCTTTCTAATGAGGAATAATGGAGCTGCCCAGGGGCTACAACTATCTCTGATTACCCCAGCCTCCTTCATCTCTCGCAACATACTTTTGGCACACTGGTAATGAGCTGGAGGTACAGGCCGGTATCTCTCCTTGATGGGTGGATGACTTCCCGTGGGGATATGATGTTGAACTCCTTTTACCTGCCCGAAATCTAGTGGGTTTTTACTGAAGACCCGTTCATACTCATGGACCACCCAGTAAGCCCCTTGTTTCTGGTCTGAAGGTGTAGAGTCAATGCCCACGTGTAGTTTCTGACACCAATCTTCCATTTGACCTCCAGAGCCATTGTCCGCCGCCTGGTTGGACAGGACCAATGGTTCTGTCGCCTGTATCACCTTGTTATCAACAGTAAACAGTTTGGCAATTGTGGCATATCTGGTTAAGTGAACCTCCTTCTCCCCAGAGCTGACAACACGTACTGGTACCCTCCCCTTGTGGACTTCAACCACCCCTCTGGCTGTCAGGATTGTAGGCCTACTGTCCGAATACACAGGTTCTACCAGGGCCTGGTAATCTTTACCTCTGAGGACTATTGCTGCCTGACACCATATCAACATTTCACTCCTGGGGGGTATTGCAATGGGGATTGCATCACTCACTGTGATACGGCCAATTTCTCCACCAGATAGTTCTCCCTGTTGTCTTTGTACCAGGGCTCTGATTTCCTTCTGCAGGACTCTCTGTTCACTGGAACCAGCAATTTCAGCCACCTGTTGTAACAAGACAATAACCTCTGCCAGGCAATTTTCAATAACATTAGTACCAATGGTCATCATATGGTGGTTACATTCACATCGATCAATATCAACAATCACCATCCCTTGGGCTTTTAATTCTACCTGTCCCATTTTAATGGTGATCTCCTTGTATCCCACCTTCGGCAAAGGCTGACCATTACTGGCTACTATTGTTAAGTCACTATGTGGACCACGGGTAATGTCTGTATCGGCCCAATAATGCTTATAAAGGATGTAAGGCATGGTTGTAAACTGGGAATTGCTGTCCATCAAAGCGTTCATCGGGATGCCGTCAATCACAATGGGGAGAACTGGTTGTCCTCCGACGTACTTGGCTCGCCAGTTGTGTGGGCCTGGTCGTCCTATTCCTGGGGGTTGGCCCTCTGCCCCAGGGGTCGCTCGTTTAAATGACAGTACCTTGCAATGTATCCTGCCTGTTTGCAGCGGCGGCAGATGGGTCGTCCATCCTGGTGATAGCGATCGTCGTCTCTCCCTCTGGTCGCCAGGGGATGTCCTCTGGTCTGGAAGCCAGCTTGATCCTCTCCTTAGGGGATTCCTGTAGAGACTGTACGGTCCGGGCTAATGCAGCAACACTCTTGGTCAGCTCCTCCACCTGGAGGCGTAGTCCTGAGGAAGAATCCTCATCTAGGACCGGTGCATCAGCTTCAACGAGGACCTGAGGATATGATGCCACTTCCTGTTGGTACGTGAGGGCTGGACGCTTAAGAGGCACTGAACGGCTGGGTGGAGGTTCGTGTAACACCCGGATGGCTCTTTCCTTAAATTGCGCAAAGTCCAGGTCAGGGTTTTGCAAGGCCAGGATGCATAGCTGAGTCCTGTGGGTGCTGGACAGGAGCCCCTCATTGAACTGCTCTTTCAAAAGTTTATCTCCATCCTGTTCGCTGTTAGGATCCACTTGATTAACAGCCCGAAGCGCCTCCTGCAAATTAAGGGCATAGTCCCGTATACTGTCCTGTGCTTTTTGCGTATGGAGCGCCCCCGTAGGGCTAGGGGTACTCAGAGCCGGGCCCATCGATTGGGGATGTCACGGTGGCTGACCCGGTCCGTGGCCCTAGGGACGTCCGTTGTAAATAAAAAGGGGGGAAAGGTCTTTAATAGCGAACATGATGCCACCTGTGGTATTCGGTCAGGGTGACCGACGCTGCTTAGGGGTCCGCTGGGGTGATGTGATGGCAGCTAGTTGGTATACCTTCCCACAGGTGAAGTATGTCCCCAGGGCTTCCCAGAGTGTAGGTGGTGGATGGTGTGAGGCGCAGTGAAGAACGAGGACACAAGGTTGCAGTCTCTTTTACCTTTTTACTGAAGGCTTCAGCGTCCTCAGTCCGGAGCACCAGATCACAGGGTAGGCAGAGTCCGGCCGGTCTGAAGGCAAATCCAGAGTCCCCTTATCCAGGTGGAAATCAGTAGCCTTCCTCTAGCGCCTAAGTGTTGTAGTCCCTCCCTGCTGAGCTTCTCGGTGAGGTTCTCACAACTATTGTAGATGTTAAGTCTCTTTCTCTCTGTCCCCCTGATGGATAGGACAAACCCATATGACTGATGGCCTGAGGCTTTATACAGGGACTCTATCACGCCCCGACCCCCACAGTTGCCACCGTGCCTCCTGGGTATAAGGTCGGGCAACTAATATGGAAGTAGCTGTCCTGCCGGTCTCTGGAGCCAGGCTTGGAGACGATGACTCCCTCCGTGTTCCAGCTACCGGCTTCTGCGTGTCAGAAAGAAGGCAGCCTCTTACAGGGCAGAACTCCTTCTGGTTTCCCCTCCTTTTGCTATGACTTCGTTTCTCACTCTCAGCAACGCAATTTACTTCAATGACTCTTCCTTTGGATGCTGCCGCATTGGTAAGCAGGCGCAGCTCCGTGTCCTTCTGTCTAGGCCTCTGACAGGATCCCACACCTGTCAAGGACCCACTACCTGAGACGAGCTCAGATAGCAGCTCACTGGGTGAAGCCCAGCTCACTTCTGCCTAACTTCCTGTCCAAACTGCCAGTTTTACCTAATTGTGAAGAGTGCCCTAATAGATAGAAGCATGGCTCCCCCTGGCAGCCTGGACTGTGAAGTGTGTTGTGTGGTTTGTGATACCTGGTAAGGTGATCTCCTTTATTGCCTTCAGACATAACATCACTCCCCCTGGTGGAAGAATGACACTACTGCAACGACCAGGACCGTGGAGCGCTGCACTTACACCCAAATAACTTCATTTTTATCTCTGCAGCGGTGCGGGTGTCAAAGTTAATTTTTAGCTTAGCAAAGATCTGCTGCACAGTCCTTTCATTCACATCTGGCCAGGATTTTACCTCTCTCAGGGCCACACCAATCAGCTGACCAGTCAAAATGTTAATTTTCTGATTTTCTGTCAAAGGATAAATTTCGAACAGGCTGCAGAGCCTTTCTTTAAAGTCATTTAAAATACTGTATGTGTACACAGTATGGGGATTTGGAGGGATGTGTGAGGAGGCAGTATGGAACGTGAGAGGGTAAATGTATGAAGAGGGAGGAGGAAACATTTGAGGAGACTATTGAGGGGAATAGTGTGACGAGACAGTATGGGGGAAAATAGTTTGAGTGGGCACAAAATAAATACCGAGTTGTGTGTATGTGTTTTGGGGTTAGCATGGGAGAACAGTGTAAGGGCACTGCCAGGAGGGGACTGTATAGCAATAATTGGGAGTGTGGTGAGGGGGCACAGTATAGATACTAGGCCCTATAGGGGTGACCCAGTATGAGAGGACAGTGTGAAGAGGGGGTCCAGTAGGAAAGAGGGGGTAGTGCGGAGGGCATGTGCCATAAGAAGGACAGCGTGGGGTCATATTTAGTGCAGGGAATATAGTGAGGGGTAATTATTCATTCAGGGGCTCTGATATTTTTATTCAGGAGCATTATAATGTCACTGCTATCTTTAAGGGCATTCTGAGGGGATGTGCTGCAGAAGACCAGAGAAGATGGAAGTCTGCAGAGACGGCTGTGGATGAGAACAACCATCATGGCTTCTGGACAAGCTGAAGAACAAAGAGAACGACTGCACAGACAGTGCCATCTATAAGGTACGTGGATGTAAACGTTTTTTGTGATACTGACTAATTCTCATATTTTTATTTATTTTAGGAGCATTAAAGGGGTTGTTCGGGTTTGTGACGAGTCTGCAGTCATTCTCTGTGACTGCAGACTTCTGACTTCTCACAGTGCGCCCTGCACGCTGTCAGGGTTCTCTCTGCAGGTGATTTACATACATGCGGTCACGTGCCGATGAGACATGTGTGGCCTCGCTCAATGAAAAGAAATTGAGCGAGGTCGGACAAGTTTAGTTGGACACTGCCTGCTCTGAGGGGAAATTTATAAGTCTGCAGTCGCACAGAGTGACTGCAGATTTTTCATTTTAGGCTGGGGACACACACAACGTATAAAAAAACGTTCCGTATATTACGGCCGTAATACGCTGAAAAGTCCCGAAAATAGTGGTCCGTAGCTCCTCCGTAGGCAGGGTGTGTCACCGTTTTTTGCGCATGGCATCCTCCGTATGTAATCCGTATGGCAGCCGTAATGCGTGTTTTTATCGCAGGCTTGCAAAACCGACATACGGCTAGACAAGGGATCCATGTTTAAAAAAAAAAAAAAACATATATACTGTCTATATATATATATATATGTCAGTAGACACATATATGTATATATATTAATATTTCATCCAGCGCGATATAGCAGAAAGCCGGTAATTCAATTACCGGCTTTTGCTTTCTCCTTCCTAAAACCCGACATGATATGAGACATGGTTACATACAGTAAACCATCTCACTTCACCATTTTTTTGCATATTCCACACTACTAATGACAGTAGTGTGTCTATGCAAAATTTGGCCGTTCTAGCTAGTAAATTAAGGGGTTAAATGGCGGAAAAAATTGGCGTAAAGCCAGTGACTGAGGGCAGATATTAATAGCCTGGAGAGGGTCCACGGTTATTGCCCCCCCCCCCCCCCCCGGCTAAAAACACCTGCCCCAGCCACCCCAGAAAAGGCACATCTGGAAGATGCGCCTGTTCTGGCACTTGGCCACTCTCTTCCCATTCCCGTGTAGCGGTGGGATATGGGGTAATGAAGGGTTAATGCCACCTTGCTATTGTAAGGTGACATTAAGCCAAATTAATAATGGAGAGGCATCAATTATGACACCTATCCATTATTAATCCAATACTAGTAAAGGGTTAAAAAAAAAACACACACACATTATTAAAAATTAATTTATTGAAAAAATCACAAAGGCTGTTGTATTAATTTATTCTACTCTCAATCCACTCACTGAAGACCCTCGATCTGTAAATAAAAAAAAAAAATAAACCAACAATATACATACCTTCCGAGGATCTGGCACATCCAACGATGTAGATCCATCTGAAGGGGTTAAAATATTTTGCAGACACGAGCTCCGCTAATGCAGGATGGTCATTTCTGCAAAACCACGGCGAATGAAGCTAAATATAGGTCAATGATCTATATTTAGCTTCATTTGCGGTGAGGCGCCCTCTGCTGGCTGTTCCTAGATCGTGGGAACTTTCCTAGAAAGCTCCCTGGCTCGAGTTCATATGAGGACAACCAGCAGAGGGCGCCCTCTTATGATCTCGAGCCTGGGAGCTTTCTAGGAAAGTTCCCACGATCTAGGAACAACCAGCAGAGGGCGCCTCATCGCAAATGAAGCTAAATATAGATCATTGACCTATATTTAGCTTCATTCACCGGGGTATTGCAGACATGAGCAGCCTGCATTAGCGGAGCTCGTGTCTGCAAAATATTTTAACCCCTTCAGATGGATCTACATCGTTGGACGTGCCAGATCCTCGGAAGGTAAGTATATTGTTGGTTTATTATTTTTTTTTTATTTACAGATCGAGGGTCTTCAGTGAGTGGATTGAGAGTAGAATAAATTAATACAACAGCCTTTGTGATTTTTTCAATAAATTAATTTTTAATAGTGTGTGTGGTTTTTTTTTAACCCTTTACTAGTATTGGATTAATAATGGATAGGTGTCATAATTGACGCCTCTCCATTATTAAAGGGAACCTGTCACCTGAATTTGGCGGGACTGGTTTTGGGTCATATGGGCGGAGTTTTCGGGTGTTTGATTCACCCTTTCCTTACCCGCTGGCTGCATGCTGGCTGCAATATTGGATTGAAGTTCATTCTCTGTCCTCCATAGTACACGCCTGCACAAGGCAAGATTGCTTTGCGCAGGCATGTACTATGGAGGACAGAGAATGAACTTCAATCCAATATTGCAGCCAGCATGCAGCCAGCGGGTAAGGAAAGGGTGAATCAAACACCTGAAAACTCCGCCCATATGACCCAAAACCAGTCCCGCCAAATTCAGGTGACAGAGTCCCTTTAATTTGGCTTAATGTCACCTTACAATAGCAAGGTGGCATTAACACTTCATTACCCCATATCCCACCGCTACACGGGAATGGGAAGAGAGTGGCCAAGTGCCAGAATAGGCGCATCTTCCAGATGTGCCTTTTCTGGGGTGGCTGGGGGCAGATGTTTTTAGCCGGGGGGGGGGCAATAACCATGGACCCTCTCCAGGCTATTAATATCTACCCTCAGTCACTGGCTTTACTACTCTGGCGGAGAAAATTGTGCGGGAGCCCACGCCAATTTTTTCCGCCATTTAACCCCTTAATTTACTAGCTAGAACGGCCAAATTTTGCATATACACACTACTAACATTAGTAGTGTGGAATATGCAAAAAAAATTGGTGATATGAGATGGTTTACTGTATGTAATCCATGTCTCATATCATGTCGGGTTTTAGGAAGGAGAAAGCAAAAGCCGGCAATTGAATTACCGGCTTTCTGCTATCTCGCGCTGTATGAAGTAATAATATATATACATATATGTGTCTCCCTGACATATATATATATATATAGAGAGAGAGAGAGAGAGAGAGAGAGAGAGAGAGACAGTATATATGGTTTTTTTTTTAAACACATGGATCCCTTGTATAGCCGTATGTCGGTTTTGCAAGCCTGCGATAAAAACACGCATTACGGCTGCCATAAGGATTACATACGGAGGATGCCATGCGCAAAATACACTGACACACCCTGCCTACAGAGGAGCTACGGACCACTATTTTGGGGACTTTTCAGCGTATTACGGCCGTAATATACGGACCGTATTGTTTTACGCTGTGTGTGACGCCAGCCTTAGGACTATGGGAGAAAGCCAAGGACCACCCGCACTAATATAGGGGGATTTTATAAGCTCCGTGCAGATGGTGCCCTTGGTTGGCTTCATGCCCAGGACAACTATCCTGCAGTACAACGCTGCTAACCACTAGGCCAACATGTAGCCCATGCCATAAGTTTGAATGGGTTGTCCACTACTGAGGAACACGGCCAGCTCACCATAAGGCTACTTTCACACTAGCGTACCGACGCTAGCAGGGGGGCAGCGGATGCATTTTTCCAGCGCATCCGCTGCCCCATTGTGAGGTGCGGGGAGGTGGGGGCGGAGTTCCGGCCGCACATGCGCGGTCGGAAATGGCCGACCGTCGGCAGCAAAAAACGTTACATGTAACGTTTTTTGCTCCCGGCGGTCCGCCACAACACGGCGCAACAGTCACATGACGGTTGCGACGTGTGTCAATGCGTCGCAATGCGTCGCTAATGTTAGACTATGTGGCAAAAACGCATCCTGCAGACAACTTTGCAGGATGCATTTTTTCCCATAAACGACACATTGCGACGTATTGAAAAAAACGCTAATGTGAAAGTAGCCTTACATGACCAGTCCAGTATGCAAAGAACAATGCTCTGATGTGAAGATTATGGAAAAATTGGAGGTTCCAGCTTCTAGTAAAGTGTGTGGGGGATAGAGGCAACACATTTCGCACGCAGTCCGATGTTCTTTCTTAAAGGGACTCTGTCACCTGAATTTGGAGGGAACAATTTTCAGCCTTGTGCAGGCATGTACTACGGAGGACAGAGAATGAACTCCAATCCAATATTGCAGCCAGCATGCAGCCAGCGGGTAAGGAAAGGGTGAATCAAACACCCGAAAACCCCGCCTCTATGGCTGAAAATTGTTCCCTCCAAATTCAGGTGACAGAGTCCCTTTAAATTTTGCTGGGAAAGTTTTCCCATCAATCCTACATCCGACATGAATGAATCCAGAATTAATTAAGACTCACGTGGTATAATATTCAGGAATAGGAAACAGACCAACAAATATACGGGAAAGGAAGACAAACCAGTGTGAATATGCTAAAGACAAGCAAATATAAATAAACAAAAAATATACTTTAGAAATAATATCCTAGAACCATAGAATGTTAGCGGGACCTCCAGATTCATCGTGTTCAATGCTCAATGCAGGACTCACTAAACCATGTCCAGCCTCTGTTTGAAGACTTCCATTGAAGGAGAACTCACCACCTCCATTGAAGGAGAACTCACCACCTCTCGTGGCCACCTGTTCCACTCATTGATCATTGATATAAAACAGATGGAACATTAGTGACGAAACATGATGCCTTGACCCAGATTTAACTCTCGAGTTAACAATAACTTTTTAATATATCCTCCCCGCATGGGTTGCTCATGTCTGCAAAACCCCGGGGAATGTAGGTAAAGTAGGTCATTGACCTATATTTACCTGCATTTACGGTGAGGCGCCCTCTGCTGGTTGTTCCTAGATCGTGGGAACTTTCCTAGAAAGCTCCCAGGCTCGAGTTCATAAGAGGCGCCCTCTGCTGGTTGTCCTCATGGTGATATGAGATGGTTTACTGTATGTAAACCATGTCTCATATCATGTCGGGTTTAGGAAGGAGAGAGCAAAAGCCGGTAATTCAATTACCGACTTTAAAGCTGTCTAGCGCTGGAAGAAATATTAATATATATATATATATATGTGTCTCACTGACATATATATATACATATACATATATATATATACCTATTCTATGTGTCCACATTTATTCTACCTATTCTAATGTAACCTGTCAGTGTGATTTTACTGTACACCGCACTGAATTGCCGGCTTTTCTTTCTAACAGCGCTGCGTATTCCTCGCAAGTCACACTGCTGGTCCGTGTGTGATCCGTATTTTTGGGGCTTCCATAGACTTTCATTGGCGATTCTCGGCTGAGAAACGCTGACAATCGCAGCATGCTGCGATTTCACTCGGATCCTGAATACGGCCGAGAAAATATCGGATGATGGGAGCTGCCCCATTGATTAACATTGGGACGAGTGCTATGCGATTTTTTATCGCATTGCACTCGTCCGTATTACGGTCTAGTGTGACCCCGGCCTTAGACTGGACAACACCTTTAAACAAATCATTGTGAAATACCTGTATTGTTTGAGGATAAGATTCTTGCTTCCATTTAAAAATCTGGATGCAACATCATTGAAATAAAAGCCCCTCTCCTGCAAACATTCTTTCTTTTTTTTTTTTAGATCCAATCTCACTTGGCTTAATTATAAAGACTTTGTAGATGAGGAGCTGGACGATGCAAGATTTGCAATTATGCAATTCCTTGCAGTACACTTTCTAAGGCCGGTGTCACACTTGCGAGTGCAATGCGAGAAACTCGCCTCAATACACGGTGCTGCCGCCGGCACTCGGGATCGGGGCGCGAGGCTGCATAGAAATACATGGAGCTGCACACTCCGATCCCCAGTGCTGGCAGCAGTGCCATGTATTGAGGTGAGTTTCTCGCATTGCACTCGCAAATGTGACCCCGGCCTAATAGTGACATCTAAGGGTATGTGTCCACTTTCAGGATGGCCGGCGGTATCGCCGGAGCGACTTAGCCGCTCTGCGGTAAGCCCCGCCCCCTTTCTGGGACGCGATGATGCCGGATGTGTTCACAGCACACATCCGGCATCATTGCTCCCCACCATAGCGCCCTGTGCTATATCTTGCAGTGACGCTGCGTCGCCGCAAGATATACGGACATGCTGCGATCTGAAAAGACGCGCAGCATGTCCGGAGTCGCAGGGCCGCCGCGTGCGTGTTACCACGCATAGTGGAGACGGGATTTCATTAAATCCCCTCCACTATGCTGTAACATCTGGACGCTGCGTGTCTGACGCTGCGGCTCTATGCAGCGTCAGACACGCAGCGTTTCCTGCACGTGGACACATACCCTCACAGTCATGCCAAATTAATCAATGTATCAACTGTAACTCCAAAAATGTTGTATATTGTATGCGATGCACCTCGTGACAATTACTTTACATTGGATGCACTAGCCATAAAGCAAAAATGACCAAACATTTGCATGATATTTCCAATAATAATAGCACCAATAAACATATTTCATCTGCTGCAAAACAAACCTGCTGCTTTTCCAACCTTTGATATAGAAAGGGTTAAGGAACCCATGCGGGGAGGATATATTAAAAAGTTATTGTTAACTCGAGAGTTAAATCTGGGTCAAGGCATCATGTTTCGTCACTAATGTTCCATCTGTTTTATATCAATGATCAATGAGTGGAACAGGTGGCCACGAGAGGTGGTGAGTTCTCCTTCAATGGAGGTGGTGAGTTCTCCTTCAATGGAAGTCTTCAAACAGAGGCTGGACAGACGTCTGTCTGAGATGGTTTAGTGAGTCCTGCATTGAGCATTGAACACGATGAATCTGGAGGTCCCGCTAACATTCTATGGTTCTAGGATATTATTTCTAAAGTATATTTTTTGTTTATTTATATTTGCTTGTCTTTAGCATATTCACACGGGTTTGTCTTCCTTTCCCGTATATTTGTTGGTCTGTTTCCTATTCCTGAATATTATACCACGTGAGTCTTAATTAATTCTGGATTCATTCATGTCGGATGTAGGATTGATGGGAAAACTTTCCCAGCAAAATTTAAAGGGACTCTGTCACCTGAATTTGGAGGGAACAATTTTCAGCCATAGAGGCGGGGTTTTCGGGTGTTTGATTCACCCTTTCCTTACCCGCTGGCTGCATGCTGGCTGCAATATTGGATTGGAGTTCATTCTCTGTCCTCCGTAGTACATGCCTGCACAAGGCAATCATCTGCCCCCAGCCACCCCAGAAAAGGCACATCTGGAAGATGCGCCTATTCTGGCACTTGGCCACTCTCTTCCCATTCCCGTGTAGCGGTGGGATATGGGGTAATGAAGGGTTAATGTCACCTTGACACATAAAGCAATCTTGCCTTGTGCAGGCATGTACTATGGAGGACAGAGAATGAACTTCAATCCAATATTGCAGCCAGCATGCAGCCAGCGGGTAAGGAAAGGGTGAATCAAACACCTGAAAACTCCGCCCATATGACCCAAAACCAGTCCCGCCAAATTCAGGTGACAGGTTCCCTTTAATATCATAAGATCATAAGAGGGCGCCCTCTGCTGGTTGTCCTCATATGAACTCGAGCCAGGGAGCTTTCTAGGAAAGTTCCCACGATCTAGGAACAGCCAGCAGAGGGCGCCTCACCGCAAATGAAGCTAAATATAGATCATTGACCTATATTTAGCTTCATTCGCCGGGGTTTTGCAGAAATGAGCATCCTGCATTAGCGGAGCTCGTGTCTGCAAAATATTTTAACCCCTTCAGATGGATCTACATCGTTGGATTTGCCAGATCCTCGGAAGGTAAGTATATTGTTGGTTTATTATTTTTTTTTATTTACAGATCGAGGGTCTTCAGTGAGTGGATTGAGAGTAGAATAAATTAATACAACAGCCTTTGTGATTTTTTCAATAAATTAATTTTTAATAATGTGTGTGTGTTTTTTTAACCCTTTACTAGTATTGGATTAATAATGGATAGGTGTCATAATTGATGCCTCTCCATTATTAATTTGGCTTAATTTCACCTTACAATAGCAAGGTGGCATTAACCCTTCATTACCCCATATCCCACCGCTACACGGGAATGGGAAGAGAGTGGCCAAGTGCCAGAATAGGCGCATCTTCCAGATGTGCCTTTTCTGGGGTGGCTGGGGGCAGATGTTTTTAGCCGGGGGGGGCTATTAATATTTGCCCTCAGTCACTGGCTTTACTACTCTGGCGGAGAAAATTGTGCGGGAGCCCACGCCAATTTTTTCCGCCATTTAACCCCTTAATTTACTAGCTAGAACGGCCAAATTTTGCATAGACACACTACTGACATTAGTAGTGTGGAATATGCAAAAAAATGGTGATGTGAGATGGTTTACTGTATGTAAACCATGTCTCATATCATGTCGGGTTTTAGGAAGGAGAAAGCAAAAGCCGGTAATTGAATCACCGGCTTTAAAGCTATCTAGCGCTGGAAGAAATATTAATATATATACATATATGTGTCTCACTGACATATATATATACTGTATATATATATACATATATATCTATTCTATGTGTACACATTTATTCTACCTATTCTACTGTAACCTGTCAGTGTGATTTTACTGTACACCGCACTGAATTGCCGGCTTTTCTCGCTAACACCGCTGCGTATTTCTCGCAAGTCACACTGCTGGTCCGTGTGTGATCCGTATTTTTGGGGCTTCCATAGACTTTCATTGATGTTTTATTTGCGCAATACGGTGACAAACGCAGCATGCTGCGATTTTCTACGGCCGTAGAAAGCCGTATAATACTGATCAGTAAAATACGGCAGATAGGAGCAGGGGCATAGAGAATAATTGTGCGGTATTTTTTGCGAGTTTTACGGACGTAGTTTCTGCGCTCTTACGTCCGTAAAACTCGCAAGTGTGACGCCGGCCTAATTCAGACTGATAAGTCTCTTGGCTTCCTATGAAGTTCTCCCTGAGATACGGAGATCGGGACAATATATAGTTGGACAATGACTTAAGGACAGAAGCTTTTCACAACCTCTGAAATCAGAATATGTTGACACTTTTCCTACCTTACAGCTGCCATTAATATTCCTTCCCATTGTGTAAGTGTTGAGTCAGCAAATAAATTAGGAAATTGTGGGTACAAAAATTAATTATAAATAGTTGTAAATGAAAAAGGTTCCTAGTTATTTTTGCAATTGGGTACAACAGGGTTAGGTTTAATGTCCTAGGATTTGGAATGTAAACTTTTGGGCAAATCCTTCTATTATTATAGAATGTTCCTCCATCTAAGGCCTGATTATAAGGGTACGTGTCCACGTTCAGGATGGCCGGCAGTTTGGACGGAGCGGCAAACTCGCTCCACCCAAAGCTCCGCCCCCTTCTGGAGACGCGATGATGCCGGATGTGTTCATTGCACACATCCGGGATCATCGCACCCCACACATAGGGCCCTGTGTTATACCTTGCGGGCATGCTGCGATCTAAAAAGACGCACCGCATGTCCCGAATCGCAGGGCCGCCAGATGCGTGTTACCACGCATAGTGGAGACAGGATTTCATTAAATCACCTCCACTATGCTGTAACATCTGGAGGCTGCGTGTTTGACGCTGCGGCTCCACACAGCGTTCAAACACGCAGCGTTTCCTGAACGTGGAAACATACCCTAAGGGTATGTGCACACGTCAGGATTTCTTGCAGAAATTTTCCTGACAAAAACCGGACATTTCTGCCAGAAATCCGCATGCGTTTTTACCGCGATTTTGACGCATTTTTGGTGTGTTTTTTCCAAAATGCATAGAATTGCGGGAAAAACACAGAAAATCCGCAAAAATAATGAACATGCTCATTTTTTTTACCGCGATGCGTTTTTTTCCGCACACGGGAATGGGAAGAGAGTGGCCAAGTGCCAGAATAGGCGCATCTTCCAGATGTGCCTTTTCTGGGGTGGCTGGGGGCAGGTGTTTTTAGCCAGGGGGGGGCCAATAACCATGGACCCTCTCCAGGCTATTAATATCTGCCCTCAGTCACTGGCTTTACTACTCTGGCGGAGAAAATTGTGCGGGAGCCCACGCCAATTTTTTCCGCGATTTAACCCTTAAGTATAATAACTAGAGCGCCCAAATTTTGCACACACACACTACTGACATTAGTAGTGTGGAATGTGCAAAAAAATGGGGATATGAGATGGTTTACTGTATGTAAACCATGTCTCATTTCATGTCGGGTTTGTGAAGGAGATAGCAAAGGCCGGCAATTGAATTACCGGCTTTTAAGCTATCTAGCGCTGCATTAAATATAAATATATATATAGGTGTCTCCCTGACATACAGTACAGACCAAAAGTTTGGACACACCTTCTCATTTAAAGATTTTTCTGTATTTTCATGACTATGAAAATTGTAAATTCACACTGAAGGCATCAAAACTATGAATTAACACATGTGCAATTATATACTTAACAAAAAAGTGTGAAACAACTGAAATTATGTCTTATATTCTGGGTTCTTCAAAGTAGCCACCTTTTGCTTTGATGACTGCTTTGCACACTTGGCATTCTCTTGATGAGCTTCAAGAGGTAGTCACCGGGAATGGTTTTCACTTCACAGGTGTGCCCTGTCAGGTTTAATAAGTGGGATTTCTTGCCTTAAAAATGGTGTTGGGACCATCAGTTGTGTTGAGCAGAAGTCTGGTGGATACACAGCTGATAGTCCTACTGAATAGACTGTTAGAATTTGTATTATGGCAAGAAAAAAGCAGCTAAGTAAAGAAAAACGAGTGGCCATCATTACTTTAAGAAATGAAGGTCAGTCAGTCCGAAAAATTGGGAAAACTTTGAAAGTGTCCCCAAGTGCAGTTTGTTGTGAATTCTGTTGTCAGGCTCCCTCCTGTGGTCATGAATGGTACTTCGGCTGGTTCTGTCCATGGACTTCCTCTGGTGGGTGTTTCTGAGTTTCCTTCCACAGGTGACGAGGTTAATTCGTTAGCTGCTGCTCTATTTAACTCCACTTAGATCTTTGCTCCATGCCACCTGTCAATGTTCCAGTATTGGTCTAGTTCACTCCTGGATCGTTCTTGTGACCTGTCTTCCCAGCAGAAGCTAAGTTCCAGCTTGTATTTCTTTGGTTTGCTATTTTTCTGTCCAGCTTGCTATTTTTATTGTTGTCTTGCTTGCTGGAAGCTCTGGGACGCAGAGGGAGCGCCTCCGCACCGTGAGTCGGTGCGGAGGGTCTTTTTGCGCCCTCTGCGTGGTCTTTTTGTAGGTTTTTGTGCTGACCGCAAAGTAACCTTTCCTATCCTCGGTCTGTTCAGTAAGTCGGGCCTCACTTTGCTAAATCTATTTCATCTCTGTGTTTGTATTTTCATCTTTACTCACAGTCATTATATATGGGGGGCTGCCTTTTCCTTTGGGGAATTTCTCTGAGGCAAGGTAGGCTTTATTTTTCTATCTTCAGGGCTAGCTAGTTCCTTAGGCTGTGCCGAGTTGCATAGGGAGCGTTAGGCGCAATCCACGGCTATTTCTAGTGTGTTTGATAGGATTAGGGATTGCGGTCAGCAGAGTTCCCACGTCCCAGAGCTCGTCCTTTATTATCAGTAACTATCAGGTCATTCCGTGTGCTCTTAACCACCAGGTCCATTATTGTCCTGACCACCAGGTCATAACAGTACAGGTGGCCCAAAGTACTAATGCATCTCAATAGAGGGATAAGAGAAGTTCTGAGACCATTTTTTTTTCTTTGCAGTGTGTTTTGTCTCTCTTTTCCCCTTTACCTCTGGGTGGTTCAGGACACTGGTGTAAACATGGACATTCAAGGTCTGTCCTCTTGGATGGATAATCTCACTACAAGGGTACAAAACATTCAAGATTTTGTGGTTCAGAATCCAATGTCAGAGCCTAGGATTCCAATTCCTGATTTGTTTTTTGGTGATAGATCTAAGTTATTGAATTTCAAAAATAATTGTAAATTGTTTCTTGCCTTGAAACCTCGCTCCTCAGGTGACCCTGTTCAACAAGTAAAGATCATTATTTCTTTGTTACGTGGTGACCCTCAAGACTGGGCATTTTCCCTTGCGCCAGGAGATCCGGCATTGCGTGATGTTGATGCATTTTTCCTGGCGCTTGGATTGCTTTATGACGAACCTAATTCAGTGGATCAGGCAGAGAAATTCTTGCTGGCTCTGTGTCAGGGTCAGGATGAAGCGGAGATATATTGTCAGAAGTTTAGAAAGTGGTCTGTGCTCACTCAGTGGAATGAATGTGCCCTGGCAGCAATCTTCAGAAAGGGTCTCTCTGAAGCCCTTAAGGATGTCATGGTGGGGTTTCCCATGCCTGCTGGTCTGAATGAGTCTATGTCCTTGGCCATTCAGATCGATCAACGCTTGCGTGAGCGTAAACCTGTGCACCATTTGGCGGTACTATCTGAGCATGGGCCTGAGCCTATGCAATGTGATAGGACTTTGACCAGAGCTGAATGGCAAGAACACAGACGTCGGAATGGGCTATGTTTTTACTTTGGTGATTCCACTCATGCTATCTCCGATTGTCCTAAGCGCACTAAGCGGTTCGCTAGTTCTGCCACCATTGGTACGGTACAGTCTAAATTTCTATTGTCTGTTACTCTGATTTGCTCTTTGTCATCCTATTCCGTTATGGCATTTGTGGATTCAGGCGCTGCCCTGAATTTGATGGACTTGGAGTATGCTAGGCGCTGTGGTTTTTTCTTGGAGCCCTTGCAGTATCCCATTCCATTGAGAGGAATTGATGCTACGCCTTTGGCCAAGAATAAGCCTCAGTACTGGACCCAATTGACCATGTGCATGGCTCCTGCACATCAGGAGGATATCCGCTTCCTGGTGTTGCATAATCTGCATGATGTGGTCGTTTTGGGGTTGCCATGGCTACAGGTTCATAATCCAGTATTGGACTGGAAATCTATGTCTGTGTCCAGCTGGGGTTGTCAAGGGGTACATGGTGATGTTCCATTTTTGTCTATTTCGTCTTCCACTACTTCTGAAGTTCCACAGTTTTTGTCGGATTATCGGGATGTATTTGATGAGCCCAAAGCCAGTGCCCTACCTCCTCATAGGGATTGCGATTGTGCAATTAATTTGATTCCTGGTAGTAAGTTTCCTAAGGGCCGATTGTTCAATTTATCTGTGCCAGAGCACGCCGCTATGCGGAGTTATATAAAGGAGTCCTTGGAGAAAGGCCATATTCGCCCGTCGTCATCACCGTTAGGAGCAGGGTTCTTTTTTGTGGCCAAGAAGGATGGTTCTTTGAGACCTTGTATTGATTACCGCCTACTTAATAAAATTACAGTCAATTTTCAGTATCCTTTGCCGTTACTGTCTGATTTGTTTGCTCGTATTAAAGGGGCTAGTTGGTTCACCAAGATAGATCTTCGAGGGGCATATAATCTTGTGCGTATTAAACAAGGCGATGAATGGAAAACAGCATTTAATACGCCCGAGGGCCATTTTGAGTACCTGGTTAAGCCATTCGGGCTTTCCAATGCTCCATCAGTATTTCAGTCCTTTATGCATGACATCTTCCGAGAGTACCTGGATAAATTCCTGATTGTGTATTTGGATGATATTTTGGTCTTTTCGGATGATTGGGAGTCTCATGTGAAGCAGGTCAGAATGGTGTTCCAGGTCCTTCGTGCGAATTCCTTGTTTGTGAAGGGGTCAAAGTGTCTCTTTGGAGTTCAGAAGGTTTCATTTTTGGGGTTCATTTTTTCCCCTTCTACTATCGAGATGGACCCTGTTAAAGTCCAGGCCATTTACAATTGGACTCAGCCGACATCTGTGAAGAGCCTCCAAAAGTTCCTGGGCTTTGCTAATTTTTATCGGCGCTTCATCGCTAATTTTTCTACTGTTGCTAAACCGTTGACTGATTTGACCAAGAAGGGTGCTGATGTGGTCAATTGGTCTTCTGCAGCTGTAGAGGCCTTTCAGGAGTTGAAGCGTCGTTTTTCTTCTGCCCCTGTGTTGTGCCAGCCAGATGTTTCGCTCCCGTTTCAGGTTGAGGTTGATGCTTCTGAGATTGGAGCAGGGGCTGTTTTGTCGCAAAGAAGTTCTGATGGCTCGGTGATGAAGCCATGTGCTTTCTTTTCTAGAAAGTTTTCGCCTGCTGAGCGTAACTATGATGTTGGTAATCGTGAGTTGTGGCCATGTAGTGGGCATTCGAGGAGTGGCGTCATTGGCTGGAAGGAGCCAAGCATCGCGTGGTGGTCTTGACAGATCACAAGAATTTGACTTATCTTGAGTCTGCCAAACGGTTGAATCCGAGACAGGCTCGATGGTTGTTATTTTTCTCCCATTTTGATTTTGTGGTTTCGTACCTTCCGGGCTCTAAGAATGTGAAGGCTGATGCCCTGTCAAGGAGTTTTGTGCCTGACTCTCCGGGTGTTCCTGAGCCGGCGGGTATTCTCAAAGAGGGGGTAATTTTGTCTGCCATCTCCCCTGATTTGCGGCGGGTGCTGCAAAAATTTCAGGCTGATAGACCTGACCGTTGCCCAGCGGAGAAACTGTTTGTCCCTGATAGATGGACTAGTAGAGTTATCTCTGAGATTCATTGTTCAGTGTTGGCTGGGCATCCTGGAATCTTTGGTACCTGAGACTTGGTGGCTAGATTCTTCTGGTGGTCGTCTTTGTCACGGGATGTGCGTTCTTTTGTGCAGTCCTGTGGAACTTGTGCTCGGGCTAAGCCCTGCTGTTCTCGTGCCAGTGGGTTGCTTTTGCCCTTGCCGGTCCCGAAGAGGCCCTGGACGCATATTTCTATGGATTTTATTTCGGATCTCCCGTCTCTCAAAAGATGTCGGTCATTTGGGTGGTTTGTGATCGCTTTTCTAAGATGGTCCATTTGGTACCTTTGTCTAAATTGCCTGCCTCCTCTGATTTGGTGCCATTATTTTTCCAGCATGTGGTTTGTTTACATGGTATCCCGGAGAACATCGTTTCTGACAGAGGTTCCCAGTTTATTTCGAGGTTTTGGCGATCCTTTTGTGCTAGGATGGGCATTGATTTGTCTTTTTCCTCGGCTTTCCATCCTCAGACAAATGGCCAAACCGAACGAACTAATCAAACTTTGGAAACATATCTGAGATGCTTTGTTTCTGCTGATCAGGATGATTGGGTGTCCTTTTTGCCGTTGGCTGAGTTCGCCCTTAATAATCGGGCCAGCTCGGCTACTTTGGTTTCGCCGTTTTTCTGCAATTCTGGTTTCCATCCTCATTTCTCTTCAGGGCAGGTTGAGTCTTCGGACTGTCCTGGTGTAGATACTGTGGTGGATAGGTTGCAGCAGATTTGGACTCATGTGGTGGACAATTTGACTTTGTCCCAGGAGAAGGCTCAACGTTTCGCTAACCGCCGGCGCTGTGTGGGTCCCCGACTTCGGGTTGGGGATTTGGTTTGGTTGTCGTCTCGTTATGTTCCTATGAAGGTTTCCTCTCCTAAGTTTAAGCCTCGTTTCATTGGTCCGTATAAGATTTCTGAGGTTATCAATCCTGTGTCATTTCGTTTGGCCCTTCCTGCTTCTTTTGCCATCCATAATGTGTTCCATAGGTCGTTATTGCGGAGATACGTGGCGCCTGTGGTTCCATCCGTTGATCCTCCTGCCCCGGTGTTGGTTGAGGGGGAGTTGGAGTATGTGGTGGAGAAGATTTTGGATTCTCGTGTTTCGAGACGGAAACTCCAGTACCTGGTCAAGTGGAAGGGTTATGGTCAGGAAGATAATTCCTGGGTTTTTGCCTCTGATGTTCATGCTGCCGATCTGGTTCGTGCCTTTCATTTGGCTCATCCTGGTCGGCCTGGGGGCTCTGGTGAGGGTTCGGTGACCCCTCCTCAAGGATGGGGTACTGTTGTGAATTCTGTTGTCGGGCTCCCTCCTGTGGTCATGAATGGTACTTCGGCTGGTTCTCTCCATGGACTTCCTCTGGTGGGTGTTTCTGAGTTTCCTTCCACAGGTGACGAGGTTAATTTGTTAGCTGCTGCTCTATTTAACTCCACTTAGATCTTTGCTCCATGCCACCTGTCAATGTTCCAGTATTGGTCTAGTTCACTCCTGGATCGTTCTTGTGACCTGTCTTCCCAGCAGAAGCTAAGTTAAAGCTTGTATTTCTTTGGTTTGCTATTTTTCTGTCCAGCTTGCTATTTTTATTGTTGTCTTGCTTGCTGGAAGCTCTGGAACGCAGAGGGAGCGCCTCCGCACCGTGAGTCGGTGCGGAGGGTCTTTTTGCACCCTCTGCGTGGTCTTTTTGTAGGTTTTTGTGCTGACCGCAAAGTAACCTTTCCTATCCTCGGTCTGTTCAGTAAGTCGGGCCTCACTTTGCTAAATCTATTTAATCTCTGTGTTTGTATTTTCATCTTTACTCACAGTCATTATATGTGGGGGGCTGCCTTTTCCTTTGGGGAATTTCTCTGAGGCAAGGTAGGCTTTATTTTTCTATCTTCAGGGCTAGCTAGTTCCTTAGGCTGTGCCGAGTTGCATAGGGAGCGTTAGGCACAATCCACGGCTATTTCTAGTGTGTTTGATAAGATTAGGGATTGCGGTCAGCAAAGTTCCCACGTCCCAGAGCTCGTCCTTTATTATCAGTAACTATCAGGTCATTCCGTGTGCTCTTAACCACCAGGTCCATTATTGTCCTGACCACCAGGTCATAACAGCAGTTGCAAAAACCATCAAGCGCTACAAAGAAACTGGCTCACATGAGGACCGCCCCAGGAAAGGAAGACCAAGAGTCACCTCTGCTTCTGAGGAAAAGTTTATCCGAGTCACCAGCCTCAGAATTTGCAGGTTAACAGCAGCTCAGATTAGAGACCAGGTCAATGTCACACAGAGTTCTAGCAGCAGACATATCTCTACAACAACTGTTAAGAGAAGACTTTGTGCAGCAGGCTTTCATGGTAAAATAGCTGCTAGGAAACCACTGCTAAGGACAGGCAACAAGCAGAAGAGACTTATTTTTGCTAAAGAACACAAGGAATGGACATTAGACCAGTGGAAATCTGTGCTTTGGTCTGATGAGTCCAAATTTGAGATCTTTGGTTTCAACCACCGTGTCTTTGTGTGACGCAGAAAAAGTGAACGGATGGACTCTACATGCCTGGTTCCCACCGTGAAGCATGGAGGAGGAGGTGTGATGGTGTGGGGGTGCTTGGCTGGTGACACTTTTTGGGATTTATTCAAAATTGAAGGCATACTGAACCAGCATGGCTACCACAACATCTTGCAGTGGCATGCTATTACATCCGGTTTGCGTTTAGTTGGACCATCATTTATTTTTCAACAGGACAATGACCCCAAACACACCTCCAGGCTGTGTAAGGGCTATTTGACCAAGAAGGAGAGTGATGGGGTGCTATGCCAGAGCTGAACCCAATCGAGATGGTTTGGGGTGAGCTGGACCGCAGAGTGAAGGCAAAAGAGCCAACAAGTGCTAAGCATCTCTGGGAACTCCTTCAAAATTGTTGGAAGACCATTCCTGGTGACTACCTTTTGAAGCTCATCAAGAGAATGCCAAGGGTGTGCAAAGCAGTCATCAAAGCAAAAGGTAGCTACTTTGAAGAACCTAGAATATAAGACATATTTTCAGTTGTTTCACACTTTTTTGTTAAGTATATAATTCCACATGTGTTAATTCATAGTTTTGATGCCTTCAGTGTGAATGTACAATTTTCGTAGTCATGAAAATACAGAAAAACCTTTAAATGAGAAGGTGTGTCCAAACTTTTGGTCTGTACTGTATATATATGTATATATACCTATTCTATGTGTATATATCTACTCTAATCTAACCTGTCAGTGTGATTTTACTGTACACTGCGCTGGATTACCAGCTTTTCAAAGGACAGCGGTGCGTTAAAATCGGACAACAATACGGATATCATACTGAAGTTGCGATAAAAAAATCGCATGACACTCGCATGACAATCGCATACGTTACATCCGTTTTTTTCGGTCCGTAAATCGGACCGTTTTTTTTTCTCACAAGTGGAAAAGAGGCCTTAGAGTGAAGGATTTTTTTGTCCTCCTAAGATGAGGAAAAATTTCTCTTCATCCACATAAGGCCGGTTTCACACGTCAGTGGCTCCAGTACATGAGGTGACAGTTTCCTCACGTACCGGAGACACTGACTCACGTAGACACATTGAAATCAATGTGTCTCTGCACATGTCAGCGTGTTTTCACGGACCGTGTGTCCGTGTGCAAAACACGGAGACATGTCAGTGTTCGTGGGAGCGCACGGATTACACGGACCCATTAAAGTCAATAGGTCCGTGTAAAACATGTAACGCACACGGACGCTGTCCGTGTGCAGTCCGTGTGCTGTGTAGGAGACAGCGCTACTGTAAGCGCTGTCCCCCCCACGTGGTGCTGAAGCCGCCATTCATATCTTCTCTCCAGCAGCGTTCGCTGGAAAGAAGATATGAAAAATCCTTTTTTTTGTTTGTTTTTTTCTTGTTTTAAATAAAGATCCATGTCCCCACCCCCTCCCACCCTCTGTGCGCCCGCCCGCTGGTAATAAAATACTCACCCGGCTCGCTCGCAGCATCCTCTCAGCGCCAGCTTCTCCTGTATGAGCGGTCACGTGGTGCCGCCGATTACAGTCATGAATATGCAGCCCCACCTCCAATAGGGGTGGAGCCGCATATTCATGACTGTAATGGGCGGCACCACGTGACCGCTCATACAGGAGAAGGTGCGGCGAGGACAGGACGCTGCGAGGGAGCCGGGTGAGTATTTTATTACCAGCGGGCGGGCGCACAGGGGGTGGGAGGGGGACATGGATCTTTATTTAAAACAAGAAAAAGCATGCCCATGAGCCTATGTGAGCTCATGGACACACAGACACGGATAACTCCGGTACCGATTTTTTTGGTACCAGAATTATCTGGACGTGTGAGACTGGCCTAAAGGGTTCTGCCTGTCAATGAATCAACGTTAGAAGATATTAGGTGAAAACTGGATGTTTTTTCAGCTTTTTTTTTTACTGCATGGGCACTGTTGTGCTGTAGGGCAGCACGGTGGCTCAGTGGTTAGCAATATCCGGTGGCTCAGTGGTTAGCACTGTATGGTCACTCAGTAACTAGCACTATACGGTGGCTTAGTGGTTAGAAATGTAGTGGTTCAGTGGTTAGCACTGTACAGTGGGTCTGTGGATAGCATTATACGGTGCCTCAGTAGTTAGCACTGTATGATGGCTCAGTGGTTAGCACTTTGCTGTGGCTCAGTGGTTAGTACTATATGGTGGCTAAGTGGTTAGCACTGTGTGGTAGCTAAGTGGCTAGCTCTGTATGGTGGCTAAGCGGTTATCACTGTATGGTAGCTAAGTGGTTAGTACCCCTTATGGTGGCTCAGTGGTTAGCACTTTATATGGGCTCAGTGCTTATCACTGTATGGTGGCTCAGTGGTTATCACTAAATGGTGGCTCAGTGGTTAGCACTGTACAATGGTTTAGTGGTTAGCACTGTATGGTGGCTTAGTGGTTAGAACTGTACGGGAGCTCAGTGCTTATCACTGTACAGTGGCTAAGTGGTTAGCACTGTACAGTGGCTCAAAGGTTAGTACTTTACGATGGCACAGTGGTTAGCACTGTATTATTATTATTATTTATTGTTATAGCGCCATTTATTCCATGGCGCTTTACATGTGAGGAAGGGTATACATAATAAAAACAAGTACAATAATCTTAAACATTACAAGTCACAACTGGTACAGGAGGAGAGAAGACCCTGTCCGCGAAGGCTGTGGCTAAATGGTTAGGATTGTATGGTAGCTA
Organism: Ranitomeya imitator; assembly: GCF_032444005.1. NCBI lineage: Eukaryota > Metazoa > Chordata > Amphibia > Anura > Dendrobatidae > Ranitomeya > Ranitomeya imitator. The sequence continues at coordinate 56,049,992 of NC_091290.1, read as the reverse complement.
AGTGGTTAGCACTATATGGTGGCTCAGTGGTTAGCACTTTATATGGGCTCAGTGGTTAGCACTGTATGGTGGCTCAGTGGTTATCACTGTATGGTGGCTCAGTGGTTAGCACTGTACAATAGTTTAGTGGTTAGCACTGTGTGGTGGCTTAATGGTTAGAACTGGACAGGAGCTCAGTGCTTATCACTGTACAGTGGCGCAGTGGTTAGCACTTTATGGTTGCTCAGTGGTTAGCACTGTACGGTGGTTCAATGGTTAACACTGTATGGTTTTCATTTCAAAAACCTGACCGGCACATCCAAACATAGACTCAGTGTGAACAGGTGCTGAACCTAGAGTCGCCAACTCGTATATAGTTAAGTAAATAAGGCAGCACACTGCAACGCTAGAACATACAAACTTGAAAAACGAAATTTGAACTGCATTACTGCACTAGAAATATGAAAAATGAGAGCTTTTAGCGCATAAAAATGGCCAATTTTATGTGTACCTGGTAGCCCCCTTACGGCATCTCTCTTATACCAGGTCCTACACTTGCCTTACCTCGCTGAGAATAAACGTCTCCATCTGAATGGGTACATGTGAAACCTCTTCCTAGACCAAAATTCTCTCTCTGTGGAGGTGTATTGGACCTGCTGTAATTAAAACACCTGTGGCTAGGAGGCGGAGTGCACGATCAGAAGGCTAGAGAATACATTTAAAAAACCTTACCGGCACATCCAAACATAGACTCAGTGTGAACAGGTGCTGAACCTAGAGTCGCCAACTCGTATATAGTTAAGTAAATAAGGCAGCACACTGCAGCGCTAGAACATACAAACGTGTGTATGTGTGCGGTACGGTGCTGTGTGTGGGTGTGCAGTACTTTGTGAGTGTGTGTGTGTGTGGTGCGGCTTTACATGCGGGCAGTGTTAGCTGCACCCTGCAGCTAACGCTGCCCGCTATTAAAGAGAAATGGTATTCACGCCTCTCCACGCCCATAGGGGCGTGGGGAAGCGTGAATATTCATTTGGCTTTAGCAGCGGGGACAGGATCCTGTCCCCAGCTGCTGCTACTGGCACAGGGCGGGCCCTCTTGACACAGGGGCCCTATAGCCACTGGCAAAGGGCCCCTGGAGCAGTGGGGGCCCTAGGCAACTGCTGGCCCGTATGCCAGCAGGTGTCAGTGCCTGGGCCCACCGGAGGAACCTCCGGTTCTCCGGTGGGCCAGTCCAAGCCTGGCTGCTAGAGAGATTTGCAAGCCCCAGGGCTGTAATACAAACTTTGTAACCATGCACTATTGTAATGAGTAGCTTCTTTATATTTAGCATTGTGGTATTGGATCTGACAGGTGTCAGGGGTCTGGGTGTTGCTGCTACGTCTGTAGATATGCAGAACTTTATTGACCTTATAACAACCATGACCACTGACCAACACAAGTGAATAGATGTTTGGTTGTTTATTTCTGCACATAAATGTAGTGTTAGTACATATGTCATATGGGGTCTTATACATGAAATGTAGCGCAGTGATGATAACAAATGATTGCACCCAATCTGTCAAAGTGTTTTGCATCATGGAGGCCACCAGTGGGTTGTCTCAGTGGGATAGGACTGGGACCAGTGGGCAGCTACAATTAGGAGGGCCTCATGCACCGACCACCTACTTTTCAATCCAATGTGTTTCTGCCTACAAGTTACAACTGTATAAATAAATAGCAGACAAAAAAATGACACAGAGACAAACTTATTTTGTCTGAAAATGTTTTTTTCTCTACTGATTCCAGTAACACAGCCTCTATAAATCAGCAAATATATTATTTCACTCAAGAATAGCTATACAAAGAACTACTGTACATTCTCGTCGCCAGCACACTAAAGAATTCATTGAAACTTTTCCTGAAGAAACAGAAAAATGACATTCAGTAGAACTTCAAAAGAGATTCAGAAATGTTTTGTGGACAGAAAAGTAGAAGTCTTAGACATGAAAAATCTGAAAATAACACAAAAAATGATAAACAGATGATATCTTATAATGAGACATTCATTTACCATGATTAGTATATTGCTGTACATTCCTAGGGTCATCTAATGCTCTACAGTCTCCTTATACAAATTGGATCCAAAAGCGTATTCAGTCAGATTTTCGGGGACTAATTCTATCAGTCATTAAAATAAGTGCATCTCATCAGAGCCGGTCTGACATGTCACTGTCAATGGGATACAAATCTCTGCGCCACTGACCAACACACAACCAGATATTGACCCTTACATGGTACATTGATTCAATGTATCATAGAGACGCCGGTGGGATGCGGATGTGGTCAACTAGCACATGGCCAGATTGGGTAAGGAGCCAAGGAAGACTTTGCTACCACTTAGATGCTACATCAAACTATGATACATGGGCTTCTCTATTCTATCTCAACACATGTAGAGTCTACAAAATCCAAGTCCAGATTCCTAACAACTAGGTAAGAGCACCATATGAAAAAAGGCAAAGACCTCCACAGAGAAGGCGCTAGTCAAGAGCACATTATTGGTCATTGGTCAAGCTTTAACCTCTGGAAGATGAAAAGTTACCATGAACATGAAGTCAGTCTGATCTCATTTACTGTTAAATTAATACATCATAACGTCAGACTGGAGAACATCAACATTTTATTGATAAACCTATGGGTTCCATAGACCGGAAATTGGACACAAGGCCTGAGAGCCATGATAAAATGGATCCAGTCATGAGAATGTAGCCAAATAGGTTTAGAGTAGATAAAATACGGAACCCATTTATGGAAACTCATTCCTCATCAATGCAACGCGGACACCGGCTGCCTGACTACTAGACCATTTCTCTTCATTGATGTCATTTTTATGTTATTTTCTAAAAAAAAATTCTACTACTACTAAAAAAATAATTGTCTCCATAGTTTAAAGTTAATGGGGTATTTTCAATGTAATAGGAGCTTTTCATGTTTCAGTATAATATCTGCAGGAAAAAAAAATAATATTTATGTGAGTTATATTAAAGCCTGAGAGATAATAAAAGAAAATGAAATATTTTACCAGACAATGGGGCTCAAAATAAAACAGTGGTGGATATTATACAAGTAAATTATCTAGTATCTGCTTGTAACCTTAGAATATTTGAAATGAGAAATGTTAAAAATGTCAATTTGGTGAATTGTTACTTTGTTCTTAAAGGGACACTGTCACCTGAATTTGGAGGGAACAATCTTCAGCCATGGAGGCGGGGTTTTTGGGTGTTTGATTCACCCTTTCCTTACCCGCCGGCTGCAATATTGGATTGAAGTTCATTCTCTGTCCTCCATAGTACACGCCTGCGCAAGGCAAGATTGCCTTGTGCAGGCATGTACTACGGAGGACAGAGAATGAACTTCAATCCAATATTGCAGCCAGCATGCAGCCAGCGGGTAAGGAAAGGGTGAATCAAACACCCAAAAACCCCGCCTCCATGGCTGAAGATTGTTCCCTCCAAATTCAGGTGACAGTGTCCCTTTAAAGCTGATCTGGAAATTCATAACTAATATTTACTTCTAAAAATAAAATACGTTATTTAAAATCATCCCGGAACACAATTCTTTGTATAAAGAGGAGTTAGTTTTCCTAGTAGGGTCACTTATACTGTTCTAATTATTAAGACTTGACTTTGTTTCTCGGTCAAGAGGCACATAAGGTTAGACAAGGGGGAGGCAATTTCTTCATCTATGTTTCCATGTAATAGACACTATCCACATGGCAAGGTCCCAGAAGTAAAAAGAAACCAGTTCTTCCTACGATTCTATTGTCAATGACACAATAGTCCTTTACGGCTATGTGTCAGATGAAACGAAAAAGAAAGGTGAAACCGGTAAATCTAGACTTAAGTTATGATACAATTTAATTATTTTTTAAGATTTTCTGAATTAAACTAATAAATTATGGACATCAGTAGTTATCACTGAACTTTCCTGACATTCACCCATTGTCTTTTATTTTTCTTGACATTGACCCATTGTCTTTTCTTTTTCTTGACATTCAACCATTGTGTTTTTTTCTTGACATTCACCAGTTGTCTTTTCTTTTTCTAGACATTCACTCATTGTCTTTTCTTTTTCTACACATTCACCCATTGTCTTTTCTTTTTCTAGACATTCACCCATTGTCTTTTCTTTTTCTTTACATTCATCCATTGTCTTTTCTTTTTCTACCCATTCACCCATTGTCTTTTCTTTTTCTACACATTCACCCATTGTCCTTTCTTTTTCTACTTTTTCTAGACATTCACTCATTGTCTTTTCTTTTTCTTGACCTATTGTCTTTGTCAACCAACTATCGTCAGTCAATTTTCTAAGCGTCCACATTCTACATCTCATGATTGGTAAACTTGCTTTGCTCTTCCTTATTGAAGTATGCACTTACTTTTTCTTTTCATTACACATTCCTCAAAATCCATAAATATTTCAAGAACTTCTCCATTTCTTTTTAAGATTCTTTATAAAGATTTGATATAAAAATATCACCACTTTGTGCTATACGGTTGGACTACAAGGTTCAACAATAGTCATTTATATACAAATTTATTATGCAATTAGCACGCGGGAAAACACGGAATGATGAAAGGTGCCATCATTCCTGACTTTTTTTGTATCTTTTAGAGAAGCACACCAAAGTCATTTCAAATGAAGGCAGAAATGTAGACAAGTTTTACCGTTAACCACATCAGTGCCAGGGCAGTCTGCAAGGTATCAGACTCCAATGGACCACATCATATAGGCAGTAGAGACGGTAAAAACAGACAGAATCTCCCTCACCTTAAATTTGAGGCAGTTTATTACAAACCTAAATATAACAAATATAGATGTGAATTCTTATCAGCGACCCTCCTGGACAGAGAGGATCCAGCGCTGAGTCACTTGTGGAGGTAGGCATCTAACCACAGCTCGCCCGACTTTCTTAGAGATCTAAAGGAAAGGAAAAATCAGGTGATATAAAAAATTATTGAAACTTATACCTATAGTGTTTGTGTATTCTAAACACTGGAAATCTTCACCGCAATGTTCTGGACACAATGGCCCCGATTCATCCATGCTGTTTCTCCTTTTTAGTATTAATTTGGCACACTTAGGTGACTTTTGGTGTTAAAAAGTCGCAATAACTGGTTGAAGAAAAAAAAGTTCATTTCAGAATTTTGCGACATAAAACATTAGCGAATACCAGAGAATGAAAAAAGAAAAGTGAATTCAATAATGATGAATCAGGCTCATTGCTTCTGAAAACAATGGTGCTGATAGGATCTGATCTCCCAAGTCACAACCCTTTCCTGATATGATTTGTTAGATACGTTGTAAGTGGATTTCTCCTCCAAGATTTAATCTATCACAATAGATTGATGGGGTTATCCTATGAACAGGATAGGTGATAAATGTGTGCTTGTTGGGGTCAGAATGCTGGTTACATAAATGGAGGGCCCCATATCCCCTCTGTGAATGGACCAGCACTGCTCGATTCACTTCTAAGGGTCTATGTGAATAGTAGCAACACATATGAGACCATCACTCCCAATAACCGTGAATGGAATGGTGGTCATGGTCCATTCATATAAAGCACAGAGGACGGCAGTTCTTGTGATCAGTTGGACCCCCCAGCAATCATACATTTATTACCCATCCTGCGAGTAGATTCTAAATGTTGTTCTTGGGATAATGTCCCTAAAGGAGGTATTACCAGCTTGTATAGATCAGCAATACGTAGTATGGAAGGAGTCTGTCAATAATGAATCCTGCGCGTATCCTCTTAAATGTATCCATACGCTACTTATACCTCAATGAAGTCTCTAAGGATTACATCACGATTGGATCAGCATTAAAGAAGCTAACTTTACTAGAAAACAGTGGCGTAACAACAGTGGTCGAAGTGGTCGCCGCTACGACCAGGCCCGGCGGAAGAGGTGCCCGCCGACGCCAGCAAATTTCAGAGGAAAATATGATGGGCACACTGTAGAGTTCAAAGAGAGAGGTGCTGGCTGGACATCCAACGTCAAATATACAAGAAAAACAGCCGCACTCAAGTCTTTATGTTTATGTAGAAAATTTTGCTGTTTTTATTCAAGTGCACAGGCACCACCAAATAATTTTTAAAGAAAAAAGCAGGTGATTGCGGACAACAAGGTAACGTTTCGACCAGGCACGGTCTTTCTCAAAACCTCACTTAAGTAAGAGGAGTGGTTGGGAAGAGAGGATATAGAAGGAGAGTCCCCAAGGACAGCTCCAGGTAGAATTCAGGAGTAAGGTGTCCGTCCCATTGGTGGTGCAGACCTATCGGGCCCGTGCGCGACAATACACACTGCCAGTCAATCAGAGGCCAGCAGCTGACATTGGCGTGCACGTGACCAGGGGGCAGATGGAAGTGACATCATGCGATCCCATTGCTTGCACAGTTAAGTCAGCTGCTGGCGTCAGGAGGACACCGCACTGTGGAGGAGCGCAGAGAAGGTGAGTATTTTTTTTAAATCAGTAAGTTCACAGTAACTATGGCCATACTACATATATGACTATGGGCTGTGCATTATACTACATGTATGACTATGGGCTGTGCATTACACTACACAGATGACTATGGGCTGCGCATTATACTACATGTATGACTATGGGCTGTGCATTACACTACACAGATGACTATGGGCTGTGCATTATACTACATGTATGACTATGGGCTGTGCATTACACTACACAGATGACTATGGGCTGTGCATTACACTACATGGATGACTATGGGCTGTGCATTACACTACACAGATGACTATGGGCTGTGCATTATACTACATGTATGACTATGGGCTGTGCATTACACTACACAGATGACTATGGGCTGTGCATTATACTACAAGGATGACTATGGGCTGTGCATTATACTACATGTATGACTATGGGCTGTGCATTACACTACACAGATGACTATGGGCTGTGCATTACACTACATGGATGACTATGGGCTGTGCATTACACTACACACATGACTATGGGCTGTGCATTATACTACATGTATGACTATGGGCTGTGCATTACACTACACAGATGACTATGGGCTGTGCATTATACTACATGGATGACTATGGGCTGTGCATTATACTACATGGATGACTATGGGCTGTGCATTACACTACACAGATGACTATGGGCTGTGCATTATACTACATGTATGACTATGGGCTGTGCATTATACTACACAGATGACTATGGGCTGTGCATTACACTACACAGATGACTATGGGCTGTGCATTACACTACATGGATGACTATGGGCTGTGCATTACACTACACAGATGACTATGGGCTGTGCATTACACTACATGGATGACTATGGGCTGTGCATTATACTACACAGATGACTATGGGCTGTGCATTATACTACATGTATGACAATGGGCTGTGCATTATACTACATGGATGACTATGGGCTGTGCATTATACTACATGGATGACTATGGGCTGTGCATTACTCTACACAGATGACTATGGGCTGCGCATTATACTACATGGATGACTATGGGCTGTGCATTATACTACATATATGACTATGGGCTGTGCATTATACTACATATATGACTATGGGCTGTGCATTATACTACACAGAAGACTATGGGCTATGCATTATGCTACATAGATTACTACGGCCTGTGCATTATACTACATATATGACTATGCTGTGTATTATACTACATGTATGACTATGGGCTGTGCATTATAATACATATATGACTATGGGCTGTGCATTACACTACATGTATGACTATGGGCTGTGCATTATATTACATGGATGACTATGGGCTGTGTATTATACTACAATTATGACTATGGGCTGTGCATCATACTACATGTATGACTATGGACTGTGCATTACAATACACAGATGACTATGGGCTGCGCATTATACTACATGGATGACTATGGGCTGTGTATTATACTACATGGATGACTATGGGCTGGGCATTATTCTACATATATGACTATGGGATGTGCATTATACTACACAGAAGACTAAGGGCTGTGCATTATACTACATAGATGACTATGCTGTGTATTATACTACATGTATGACTATGGGCTGTGCATTATACTACATGTATGACTATGGGCTGTGTATTATACTACATGTATGACTATGGGCTGTGTATTATACTACATGTATGACCATGGGCTGTGTATTATACTACTATGACTATGGGCTGTGTATTATACTACATGTATGACTAAAGGCTGTGCATTATACTACATGTATGACTATGGGCTGTGCATTATACTACTATGACTATTGGCTGTGCATTATACTACACAGATGACTATGGGCTGTGCATTATACTACATATATGACTATGGGCTGTGCATTATACTACATGGATGACTATGGGCTGTGCATTATATTGCATGGATGACAATGAACTGTGCATTTTACTTCATGTATGACAATGGGCGGCGCATTATACTACATGGATTACTATGGGCTGTGCATTATACTACATGAATGACTATGGGCTGTGCATTATACTACATGGATGACTATTGGCTGTGCATTACATTACATTGATGACTATGGGCTGTGCATTATTTTACATGGATGACTATGGGCTGTGCATTACATTACATTGATGACTATGGGCTGTGCATTATTTTACATGGATGACTATGGGCTGTGCATTATACTACATGGAGGGCTATGGGGGTGCATTACACTTCTGCTAAGGGGCCCCATGATTTCTGTGTACGCCCGTGGTGAGTATAATGTTTTTTTTTTCTATGCATTAAACAACAGGGGAAGAACAGAGGACAAATACGATGATAAGGCCCAGGATAAAAGACATATGTCAGGATGGGAGATATATATTAGGATGGGGCCCAAGGTAAGGGACATGGGGATATATGAGAGAAAAAAAGGGTCTTTGTTCCAGCTCCTTGAGTAAAATCTTCAAATTTATTTCATGAATTAAAAATCACAAGACATGCTCCAAGACCGCACCAAACGTGCACACAAAATTAGCAGGGATGCGTTTCGATCGCAACAGCGATCTTTATCAAAGCTGCTTTATGCTCCAAATGGCAAATATTTAAATACAAGCCAGACCAATCAATTCATGGTGAAAAATCACATGACATGTAAGGTCCTACAATATAGAGTGTGAACAAACAAATAAAAGCAATCATGAAAGAAAAAAGACATGTCAATGTCAATGCTTTCTGGCTGATGTTTTGGTCACTTAAGAATGTTGGTTGTGCTTTCACACTCATGGTAGCATGAGACGGACTCTACAACCCACACAAGTGGCTCAGGTAGTGCAGCTCATCCAGGATGGCACATCAATGTGAGCTGTGGGAAGAAGGTTTGCTGTGCCTGTCAGCGTAGTGTCCAGAGGCTGGAGGCGCTACCAGGAGACAGGCTAGTACACCAGGAGACATGGAGGGGGCCCTAGGAGGGCAACAACCCAGCAGCAGGACCACTACCTCAGCCTTTGTGCAAGGAGGAACATGCAGAGCACTGCCAGAGCCCTGCAAAATGACCTCCAGCAAGCCACAAATGTGCATGTGTCTGCACAACCGGTTAGAAATCGACTCCATGAGGATGGTCTGATGGTCCTAAGGGATTGAATGTATGCAATATTGTAACTGAAGAAATCTGGAACTTTTAAATGGATAAATAAAAGGTATATTTTACTCTACCATTGGACTGATCGCTGGAGAAACAAAAAGTTATATATATATATATATATATACAGTGGGGCAAAAAAGTATTTAGTCAGTCAGCTATAGTGCAAGTTCCACCACTTAAAAAGATGAGAGGCGTCTGTAATTTACATCATAGGTAGACCTCAACTATGGGAGACAAACTGAGAAAAAAAAATCCAGAAAATCACATTGTCTGTTTTTTTAACATTTTTTTTGCATATTATGGTGGAAAATAAGTATTTGGTCAGAAACAAACAATCAAGAGTTCTGGCTCTCACAGACCTGTAACTTCTTCTTTAAGAGTCTCCTCTTTCCTCCACTCATTACCTGTAGTAATGGCACCTGTTTAAACTTGTTATCAGTATAAAAAGACACCTGTGCACACCCTCAAACAGTCTGACTCCAAACTGCACTATGGTGAAGACCAAAGAGCTGTCATAGGACACCAGAAACAAAATTGTAGCCCTGCACCAGGCTGGGAAGACTGAATCTGCAATAGCCAACCAGCTTGGAGTGAAGAAATCAACAGTGGGAGCAATAATTAGAAAATGGAAGACATACAAGACCACTGATAATCTCCCTCGATCTGGGGCTCCACGCAAAATCCCACCCCGTGGGGTCAGAATGATCACAAGAACGGTGAGCAAAAATCCCAGAACCACGCGGGGGGACCTAGTGAATGAACTGCAGAGAGCTGGGACCAATGTAACAAGGCCTACCATAAGTAACACACTATGCCACCATGGACTCAGATCCTGCAGTGCCAGACGTGTCCCATTGCTTAAGCCAGTACATATCCGGGCCCGTCTGAAGTTTGCTAGAGAGCATTTGGATGATCCAGAGGAGTTTTGGGAGAATGTCCTATGGTCTGATGAAACCAAACTGGAACTGTTTGGTAGAAACACAACTTGTCGTATTTGGAGGAAAAAGAATACTGAGTTGCATCCATCAAACACCATACCTACTGTAAAGCATGGTGGTGGAAACATCATGCTTTGGGGCTGTTTCTCTGCAAAGGGGCCAGGACGACTGATCCGGGTACATGAAAGAATGAATGGGGCCATGTATTGTGAGATTTTGAGTGCAAACCTCCTTCCATCAGCAAGGGCATTGAAGATGAAACGTGGCTGGGTCTTTCAACATGACAATGATCCAAAGCACACCGCCAGGGCAACGAAGGAATGGCTTCGTAAGAAGCATTTCAAGGTCCTGGAGTGGCCTAGCCAGTCTCCAGATCTCAAACCTATAGAAAACCTTTGGAGGGAGTTGAAAGTCCGTGTTGCCAAGCGAAAATCCAAAAACATCACTGCTCTAGAGGAGATCTGCATGGAGGAATGGGCCAACATACCAACAACAGTGTGTGGCAACCTTGTGAAGACTTACAGAAAACGTTTGACCTCTGTCATTGCCAACAAAGGATATATTACAAAGTATTGAGATGAAATTTTGTTTCTGACCAAATACTTATTTTCCACCATAATATGCAAATAAAATGTTAAAAAAACAGACAATGTGATTTTCTGGATTTTTTTTTCTCAGTTTGTCTCCCATAGTTGAGGTCTACCTATGATGTAAATTACAGACGCCTCTCATCTTTTTAAGTGGTGGAACTTGCACTATTGCTCACTGACTAAATACTTTTTTGCCCCACTGTATATATATAATCACGATGGGGGCGGTCAAAATCTTGCACCAGGGCCCATGAGACTCTAGTTACGACACTGCTAGTAGATACTGTATACCAGTAAGTATAAGGACTAGACTCATGTGTGCTCTATGGTTGCATTGATTATATAGTCATGGAGAATTCCTCGAGGATTAGAATAGAGAGTGTATGATCAGGAATGAGTCTTACCCAACAACATCGCAAATAGCGTTCGATAGCGTCTTCTCCTCATAGCAGACATTATACTTCTTACACAAAGAACGCACGAGGGGAGCGATCTTGTAATAGTTGTGGCGAGGCATGGTGGGGAACAGACTAGGAAGGGAAAAACACACAAGATGGCAAATTGTGCTATAAAGTATACAACAAAATTACAATCAATACATAAGCACAGCCATTGGGTAAAGGGACCGAGTCATCGTAAAATTAATTATTTTTAAAAATGATTTTTTTAATAATTTTTTCCATATCACTATCTATGTCATTAAAAAGGTTTACAATTTGCACACTAATATTAGACAAACTCCCTGTTCTCTTCATAGACTGCAACAGACTGGCTCAGACCCTATTGACATCTAAAAAAGTATTTTCTGCTCATGCTCTGATTTGAGCAAAGGTCATTTTGCAGGAAGGGAGTGGAGGTGAGCTGTGACCATCACCTATTGTGATGAGTGGTGTGATGCTGTGTCAGCTGTACAAAAAGCTGTTATCTTTCATTGTAATCCTGTCTGTAATGATAATGAGACTGCTTGAAAAGGCATCTGTGCATAACATTAAGTGCAAATCTAGTATGGAAGGAATCTGTCAGCAGGTTTTTGGACCTCTAATTAATGTCATCTATGTAAAGTCCCTGTAATATTTATTATGTCCATATCTTTGTTCTCTATTTTATAGAAATCCATTGGCAATTTTTTAAGCAAATAAAACACAAATGTGTGGGGCTTGGTCCTATATTTACAGGTCTCCAGCACGCCCTCATTTCCATGCCCGCTGACGGTCTCCTGTCTTTAATTGAAAGGTCAATCTTCTCTGATCTGCTTCACCACCCCAGATCTAGCGCAAACGGTGTTATTTCCCGGGGCGGCCATGCGTATATCGATAGTCCAGCTCTCGCAACGTCAACAAGACCATACTGAACATGCACCACCCCCGGCAAAGACGGTGCGTGCACTACATGGGGAAGAAAGGGTGCAGAGAAGAGTGACCGGTCAGTTGTTGCGGTGGGTGGGCAAAGAGGGCGAGAGACCAGACAGCTGTAAGTGCACAGCGAAGACCCCTGCAGTTGTGGCTCATTTGCATGAATATTTGCCAATGGAATTCTATAAAATGGAGACACGGACTTATAAAACAAAGGTAGGAACTTCATCAACATAACGGGACTTTCCATAGTTGTCATTAGATTGGGGTCGAAAACCTGCTGATAGGTTCCCTTTAAATCTAGTGGCCAGTGTAAACATTAATGGTAATGATATGGAAACTAAAGAAAAACAATACAAATACATGTAACATAAGAATCTGATTTAAACAACAGGCCACTTCCTACTCACTGATGTTCAATCTGAAAGTTGAGGTGTCCACTGAACCAGTCATTGAAGAAGGAGGGCTCAATGTTGCATGTTGCCGCCAGCTGTGGTTATGGAAAAATCTACAGTTAGACTACGGCAGGTACCTCTGATCCCCGGGCTCATCACCCTTTCAGTGTGTTGGTTGTAAAAATGAAGAAATAGAGATCGGAATGTGGATAATGTACATAGACTATAAGATAAGTCACTTAGAAGACTCTCACCTGACTCGCCAGCCAATCTCTGTATTTTTCATTGTCAATCTCCATAGGAAGGTGATTCATCTGCGTGACCCAGACAAACCAATGGGATTCTAAAAACCTACAAACAGCCAAGAGCAATATTAATTATCATACATTTTACACCTAAAGGGGAATAAAACTAAACCCCAGTAGTCTCTATGATGTGAGGTTATATGTTTCTCTATACCAAAAAGATGGGGGACATTTACTTACACTGGTCTTAGGGCTTGTTCACGTATTGTATTTCTGCTGCTGAGCAGAGTAGAGGTGCGTGTCATTACAAACACCTCTGAATCTGCAGCTCTCATCCCACAGCGCCTTCAGTGTAGGGAGAGCTGACAGTGCTGTAAAAGAAGAGCTGCATGAAGTGTTTGCAGTGGCACACAGTTCTGCTCTACTGTCTTTCCCTCACACTGGCTGCTGTGAAATGAAAGTGGCAAGAGGTGTTTGTAATGACACACAGCTTTGCTGTGCTCTACACAACAGATGCAGAGATCAGTGAGGAGAGCAGGGCTGTGTGTCCTTACATCTCTTACACAGAGAAAGACAGTTTGAATTTTCTCTGGGGGACATGTTATTTTTTCTCCTGCATTATGCCTTCTTATCATTGGACAACATCATACAGGGGAAAAGTCAATTCCATCAAAGATTAATCTCTGCTAGCGCACTGTTGGTCGTAGCGAAAATCATAATCTAAACTTTACATCCTATTTTCAGCTGTGCAATCACTATTCCATATAAGCCATGTGCCATTAATACGTAAACATTCACCTTGTGGCCACATGACCCAGACATCAGAGGAGTGCAGGAATAAGCACTGGTGGCTATAACATTATGCCAGTAGGTGAATTGGAACTATTAATTCTTATAATGATTGTGTAGAACCAGGTGTCTGAATAATATAGAGACCAAGCAGAACCTTATCATAAATGTCACAATCCCACTGCTCACTGTGACCTAGGGATGCAGTGATTGACAGCTCAGCGTTTCTATGGATTGCAGGGGAGTGCCGGACTGTCAGCATTGTGACATTGTCAGTGGTGGCTCAACCATCCTATAATTTGTAGAGGCATCCTGGGCTGTCAGTTTTTCTGTATCAGATTTCCATGCAGCCCACTTTGGCTGGACCTGCTGGAGATCCTCCGGGTGCCCTTTCAGAGTGATTGCTTTGTCATTTAGCTGGCTGACCATGCTGGAACTATGGTTAGTTGTTGCTTTCAGCTCAGTGGTATGTTTGCTCTGTGCTCTGAACTCTTATCTTCTTGCCTTTTGACTATCCTTTTGTATTACCCCTTTTGCCTTGACGCACTCTGACCTTGGAATTCTGACCCCGGACTGTAGCCTGACTACACCTTTGTCTCTTCCCTGTTTATGATGTACCCTCCTGATTCTTGACCTCAGACTCCTTGACTTTCCCGACTCATGGCATCACAAGAAGCACAAGTCATACAGTACAGAACCAAACGTTTGGACACACCTTCTCGTTTAAAGATTTTTCTGTATTTGCATGACTATGAAAATTGAACATTCACACTGAAGGCATCAAATCTATGAAATAACACATGTGGAATTATATACTTAACAAAAAAAAGTGTGAAACAACTGAAATTATGTCTTATATTATAGGTTCTTCAAAGTAGCCACCTTTTGCTTTGATGACTGCTTTGCACACTCTTGGCATTCTCTTGATGAGCTTCAAGAGGTAGTTACCGGGAATGGTTTTCAATTCACAGGTGTGCCCTGTCAGGTTTAATAAGTGGGATTTTTTGCCTTATAAATGGGGTTGGGACCATCAGTTGTGTTGTGCAGAAGTCTGGTGGATACACAGCTGATAGTCCTACTCAATAGACTGTCAGAATTTGTATTTTGGCAAGACAAAAGCAGCTAAGTAAAGAAAAACGAGTGGCCATCATTACTTTAAGAACTGAAGGTCAGTCAGTATGAAAAAATTGGGCAAACTTTGAAAGTGTTCCCAAGTGCAGTTGCAAAAACCATCAAGCGCTACAAAGAAACTAGCTCACATGAGGACCGCCCCAGGAAAGGAAGACCAAGAGTCACCTCTGCTTCTGAGGATAAGTTTATCCGAGTCACCAGCCTCAGAAATCGCAGGCTAACAGCAGCTCAGATTAGAGACCAGGTCAATGCCACACAGAGTTCTAGCAGCAGACACATCGCTACAACAACTGTTAAGACGAGACTTTGTGCAGCAGGCCTTCATGGTAAAATAGCTGCTAGTAAACCACTGCTAAGGACAGGCAACAAGCAGAAGATACTTGTTTGGGCTAAAGAACACAAGGAATGGACATAAGACCAGTGGAAATCTGTGCTTTGCTCTGATGAGTCCAAATTTGAGATCTTTGGTTCCAACCACCGTGTCTTTGTGCGACGCAGAAAAGGTGAACGGATGGACTCTACATGCCTGGTTCCCACCGTGAAGCATGGAGCAGGTGTGATGGTGTGGGGGTGCTTTGCTGGTGACACTGTTGGGGATTTATTCAAAATTGAAGGCATACTGAACCAGCATGGCTACCACAGCATCTTGCAGCGGCATGCTATTCCATCCGGTTTGCGTTTAGTTTGACCATCATTTATTTTTCAACAGGACAATGACCCCAAACACACCTCCAGGCTGTGTAAGGGCTATTTGACCAAGAAGGAGAGTGATGGGGTGCTACGCCAGATGACCTGGCCTCCACAGTCACCAGACCTGAACCCAATCGAGATGGTTTGGGGTGAGCTGGACCGCAGAGTGAAGGCAAAAGGGCCAACAAGTGCTAAGCATCTCTGGGAACTCCTTCAAGATTGTTGGAAGACCATTCCCGGTGACTACCTCTTGAAGCTCATCAAGAGAATGCCAAGAGTGTGCAAAGCAGTCATCAAAGCAAAAGGTAGCTACTTTTGAAGAACCTAGAATATAAGACATATTTTCAGTTGTTTCACTCTTTTATGTTAAGTATATAATTCCACATGTGTTAATTCATAGTTTTGATGCCTTCAGTGTGAATGTACAATTTTCATAGTCATGAAAATACAGAAAAATCTTTAAATGAGAAGGTGTGTCCTAACTTTTGCTCTGTACTGTATCTATCAGAAATAGAATGAATGGGGCTGGCTGACAAACTTTACTAATTATTTATTGGATATTAGCTGTCATATCAATTATGGGACTTTTGATAGAATTGGTAACTTAGTAACTACAAACTTAGAAAAGTTCTCAGAAAGCAGGGCTGTACCCAGCCTACGAGACTCATCCACTCCAAAGATCATACGATGTGACCGTTTCTGGCTCTTATCATTTGCAGCTCTTTATCACATTTTATAGCCTTGCATTAGACTAAAGTTGGGAAAGTTTTGCTGATAACTGTAACAAGTTCATCAAACACGATAGGATTGGGGACACGATGACATGTGTGCAAGGTCATACAATCGGCATACCTGACAGCATTGAGCAAGGCGATGGATCCCAAAATTCCATAGAAAGGGACAAAAGTATGGAAATATCGAATGTAATAAGAAAGTGACCAAGCCATATCCTGCAAAACAGGGGAAATAATAAGAAGAGTTTACCCAATATGATTAACTGCTCTAAATATCTATGAATTTGTCAAAATCGGGAAAGGAAAGTAGATCTGTTTTTCTTAAAGGGACTCTGTCACCTGAATTTGGAGGGAACAATTTTCAGCCATGGAGGCGGGGTTTTCGGGTGTTTGATTCACCCTTTCCTTACCCGCTGGCTGCATGCTGGCTGCAATATTGGATTGAAGTTCATTCTCTGTCCTCCATAGTACACGCCTGCGCAAGGCCCGAAAACCCCGCCCCTATCGCTGAAAATTGTTCCCTCCAAATTCAGGTGACAGAATCCCTTTAAAGGGATCATGTTAGAAACCTTTACTACCTTTAACTCCCTCCCCTCCAAACAATTAATAGGATTGTGAAGCCCTGTGATTAGTCAGTTGATCCCTTCATGACCTCAAAGCAATGCGAAGGCAGTGAGAAATCGCAATTTTCTGTTTGCTTCCGGAAGTCCATTAGGGCGTTACCATGCACTTCTGCCTACTCAGCCTCATACTTTATGTCCTGCCTAACAGCATCCTCCCCCAGGTGATTGACAGGTCGTTTGCTCTGGTACACGGCCACTGACCTGTCAATCACCTGGAGGAGGATGCTGTTAGGTGGGAAATACAGTATGAGGCTGAGGATCTGGAAGTGCATGGTCACGCCCCAATGCACCTCCAGACACAACATCACATTGTGACTTCTCAGCTGCCGCATTAGTTCTTTGGGGTCATAATGGGAGTGTTCAGCTTATCTTTTACAAGGTTACACAGACATATAAATTACTTGGGGCGGGTGGAGGGGGGGGGGTATAAACTTTCTAGCAGTAGGGTAGGGTAGAAAGGACATTGATTCACAGATTAAGGTCTTGGACCCTCACTGATCACTAAATCAAAGGTCCCCAGTCCCTTCACACTGCATAACTGACTAACATGGTAATCACATATGTGCACTACATTCAAAGTCTACAGGGCCGACAAAACAGCCAAACACTGTACTCTGAGGACAAACTGGGGTGCTGGAGACACTAATGATGAATGGGGGTCTTAGTGGTGGGAACCCCAGTGATGAGACATTAAAAGGAATCTGTCAGCAGGATTTTATATGTAGTCTGAAAGCAGCATGATGTAGGAGCTGAGAGCCTGATTCTGGCGATGTGTCACTTACTAGGCTAGGATGTGTGCTGTTGTTTCAATAAAAACAGTGCTTTATCAGCAGAAGATTATCACTGCAGGACTAGATGTCTTGTGCCTTCTAGTCAACTCTTCTATTTAACTCCGCCCCCACCACTGATTAGCAGCTTTCTGTCAATGCACAGTGTACTCAAAAAGCTACCAATCAGGGGTGTGGGCGGAGTTATACAGGGCTCAGTATTTAAGCACTGCTAGATCTGCTGCAGATAAAACAGTAATCGCTCATTTTCGCCTACTGGATGTATATGATGATCTGAAGATATAGGCCCAAAGTCAGAAACTGAACCCCTAAGGCTATGTGCAGACGCTGCGGATTTTGCTGCGGATGCGCAGCATTTCCGCAACTGTAGGTCCGCAGCGGTTTCCCATGCGTTTACAGTACAATGTAAACCTATGGGAAACGCAATCTGCAGTGCACATGCTGCGGAAAGAAACGCGCGGAAACGCAACAGTTTATATTTTGCAGCATGTCAATTCTTTGTGTGGAATCCGCAGCGGTTTTACACCTGTTCCATAATAGAAAACCGCAGGTCTAAAACTGCAGTGGAATCCGCACAAAAACTGCAGTAAATCCGCAGGAAAAACGCAGTGTTTTTGCCCTGCGGATTTATCAAATCCGCTGCGGAAAAATCCGCAGTGGACCATTATACGTGTGCACATACCCTAAGTCAGAGATTCTGAAAATCTGCCTGAAAAGTTCCCTAAAAACGCTCAAAAGATTGAACAAGTGCATTTCTATGTCAAAACGACCTGCTATTCACATGTTCAGTCTTTTCATTGTCTTTTAACCTCTTCACGCTTCAAAAGATGCAAAGCAGTTAAAAGAATTGATCTGACCATTTCTGGGACATCTGCTTGAAACTAAATAAAGGACCAAAAACAATGAAGACATCTGGGTCCTTTGTGACAGTTTAAAAATGCTGCAATCAAAGAAGGCGTTTACTGACGTAGGAGACATCATGGGCACATACCCTAAAGATCATGTCAAGGCCCCTTATACTTCTCTTGACTTATTGCTTCTTTAAAAAGCATATGAATTATAATTGGTTATGTTCTAGACCAGGGGTGTCAAACTGCTTTCCTCGAGGGCTGCAAACAGGTCATGTTTTCAGGATTTCCTTGTACTGCACAGGTGATAATTTAATCACCTACACAAATAATGAGTTGGTGATTAAATTATCACCTGTGCAGTACAAGGATATCCTGAAAACATGACCTGTTTGCAGCCCTCGAGGAATGCAGTTTGACACCCCTGTTCTATAGTACAGAAGATACTTACCACCCAGTCCTTGCGAGATATCATCGTCTTCATAATCTGAATTGTGAAGTACAGTGGTATCAAAAGTGGAGGAAAAACTGCAAGTGAAAAAAGACACATTACTGCTGGTGTCATACTATGCTATAATAATAATAATAATAATCCTTCTTTATTTAGTGCCACCAGATGCTGCAGCACTTTCTGACAATTATTATGCATAATTAATCATGAATCAACACCAAATAGATTAACATATACAAACTTTTGCACTGCCTATTTTCCTTTTGTAGTTTTTAAAATGTGAAATATTAAATAAATATAAATATATATATATATATATATATATATATATATATATATATATACTAAAATACAAAGGAAATGTGTCATCTGTAACTTTAGGCCTTTTAGAGATCATTTCATTTCATCTTCAACTTGCTTAACTGTTCACAATAACAGTAATTTGGAGCAAGGGTGCCCAAACTTTTACATGCCACTGTATATCACAGTTTTGCCTATTTGTGCCTTCCAGCTGTAGATGTGTTTTAAAATCTAGGACAAGTTCAGATTCCGGTGGTCATTTTCCAGGGGGATGTAGGGCAGAACATACAAAAAGGATTTGCTCTCCTTGTGACACTTGCGTATTTTAACCTGTAGTCCTACATAAACCAATAATCCCAGTATAAATCCAATTACTCACTGAGAAAGAAGTACTGATGTTGGTAATTGTAGGGCAGGAACTTTATCTTCTTCTTTCCATACTGTAAAGAAAAGGAATGGATTTACAGTCAGTATGTGCACTGACCAACAGTAGACGGCTACTCGTCTCTCTGTGCACTAATTCATATAGTCGTGGTACACCTGTATATCATATGACGTTTATCAGTGTGACAGGTGATACTATATATCATGCTAGAATGATACTTGTGGTTGGATAAGTCTCATACCTCCACTGGTTGTGTCTCTCCAAGCACGAAAATATGTACCATGTTGACGTCTGGATCCTTGCTGAAGATGTTAGGTTTGGCGTGATGTTGGAAATGGCGATGGTTCCACCAGTTTGCTGATGCTCCCTGCAGACAGATGGACGCATATGAGTTGGGAAGCAAGACCAAGTCTCCGTCCATAGTTATTCATCGATAACCTACTCTATTAGTTTTGGACTACTGATATTCGGACACTTGTATGCAGAGTCCATGTGTTACCAGAGACAGAAAGAGGTATTGAGGCATTTTGCATTTTTTGTTATGAATAATTATTTTATTGCCAGCTTTAAATTTGTTGCCTCATCTCATTAAATGTTTGCATTTGCAAAGGTTAACGGCCACCTCTGCAATCTACGAGAAGTGGCCGGTGTCCTAGACAAGGAGTGCTTGCTTGCAAGCTCGACTGTAGAGCTGGCAGAATAGTGGCGATGGCCGGCGGGTGCGCACCGATATGACGTCATTGCTGTAGAATGTTTCGATAAAATGGAGTCAACGCTTGCGCATCCCGTGATATCCGGCGCCATTTTGTTGAAGACACGGTGCCTGCGAATTCACGTACACATTGTCTTTAATAAAATGGCACCATAGTTGGGCATGACTCCGATGTCACACATCCCGACTTTGGACACAAGGGCGCATCCACCATTATATATAAAGTACCCAATACCACGAGCCTCATGACTTCACCTTTAAATGGCCAATGACAAACTTGTGGCCAATGTGGTTCCATTTTGATTTTCTGAAGACTGATAGGTGTCCAAAATCATGCTGCAACCATCCAGCCTGGGCCTATATGGGAAAGATTAAAAGTACAGTCTGATGCTCCATTACAATAATGCGCCCGATATGATGCGTTGGGTAGAGGCAGGTTACTAATGAGTAGGGCCATTCTACCAGCTCACCTGGGAAATCGTAAGCAGCAGAATGGTGATGAAGGTCGGTATCCACCCTGTACCAAGGTAGTTGACAGTAGCCCAGGCAAGAAACTCCAGAGCCAGGATATGTGCTAGGTAAAGGCCGAAAAAAACCCAACTGGCATTAAAGAGGTTCATTTCTTTTGCGGTGTTTCGTAGCTTTTCAAAGTCTTGAACTTGCTGAGCCTGACGGTAAAAGGTAAGAAAGAGGAAGCTCACCATGACAGCAGGAGACCACTAAAAGAAGTGATGAAATCTCCAATAAAAAAAAATAATCCACTTTATTCAAATTAATTCTTACGTTTAAGACCGGAGGGTGGAAATGCAGCAGAATTCCAGATCACGGTCCTGATATGACCACTTTTTAATGGATTTTGAATAAAGTGGATTAGTTTTTTATTGGTGATTTTAGATTTTCTTTTTTGATTGGGCCATGATTTAACATTGGTGATCCACTCCTTAATTACTCGGGTATTTATAATAAAACACTAAAATCAAACACTTTTGCAAGTTACTGCTTATTAGAATTTGCAGCCATTCTGGAGATATTAACACTTTTTTGCTTACGACTCATTGCCTAGGAAACCGACCACCTCTGCTGTCTAGCTTCTAAGCACTGTGCCGAACCTAGCCAGGATTGGGAGGTTACAGTGCGTTTCAGCGCTGGCCAGCTTCAAAGCCATGCTTACAAGCACAATAGGAAAGAGCTTGTAAGCACTGCGCATGTCCTGCTGTTTAACAGCGGTGGTCGGTCTCTAGGGCAACAAGCTTTAAACACGCGAAAACGAATGTGTTACTGTATCAAGAACGGCTGAACATTTTAACTAGCAGTAAACTGTATTCACAAGCACTATCTAATATTACCCATTTATGAAAATGGAAATAACACTTTAACATATTGCAAATATAGAAAAGAACAAAAGCGTAGATGATATGGAAATGGTGCCCGAAATAACAGCATTGATTCCCACAGACCAAAGCAATCTATACAATTATGACGGATTTGCAGTAAACCATTGCACTTCAGCAATGTCCAGAGAAGAAAGCAGAGTAATGGTATTAATAATGGAGGAGCGCTGAGTGCCATTTATATGCCCTAGAACAATATCAGTGCATCAATAATGGAGAAAGAAGATCACATTACCCAATTGCACAATATGCTTCTCCATCGACCCCTCGTTAGCTCTGCGGTGCCGTTCATCCTCCCATTGTGGTCTCAATATTGAATTATTTGTTTATTTCTAGATTCATTTATAAATTCCTTATCGGAATTTTGACCACAAGTGCAAAAATACCCCCCATCCTAACCAAAACATGAAAAATGCCACTTAAACAACTTTCCCTAGGTTAAAAGGGTTATATACTGTATGTCTATATAATATTTTTAACTACTGGGTTAAGAACTAGTAGTCAGGTAGTTGCTAACTACTTGCCTGTTGTGTCCGGCGCAGGTCTCTGCTGGCACAGACCGCTCCTGCAGGAGATTCAGCGGATTCCGCTGGCATCATGCAGACAAATCAGCGGCTTTTCTTCCGCTCTGCTCTGTTTATGGGGTGTGAATGCTGACATCATGCGGCCTGACGGACAGCTCCCCGCCGCCTGACAGCAGGGAAATCCAGAAATAACACCCTGTCGACAAAGCGGCTCCGAAGAAGAAGAGCTGCTCTGTTGATGTGGAGCAGCTGAATCGCCAGCAGGAGTGGTCAGTGACCACTGTGAGCAGATGTTGGGTAGAACAGACAGGTAGCTCACAACTACTTGCTTGTTAATTTTTAGGCCTTTAGTGAAAAAAAAATTGTCCTGGATAAACCCTTTAAGTTCCAGAATAGCATTTATAGGACTAATAGAGGACTGCTCCACCCAAGACGATTGGCTTTGCTGCAGCATAATCGGTTAGTAGTAGCTGTGGAACATGTCTTTAATGTAATGACTTCAATAGAAAACCAAAAACAAATCCAGCTACTCACTGAAAGGTGAACACATTCTAGACCAGAGTTCCCCAACTCCGATCCTCGAGAGCCACCAACAGGTCTTGTTTTCAGGATTTCCTCAGTATTGCACGGGAGATAGAATTATCACCTGGGTAATCCTAAGGGAATCCTGAAAACATGATCAGTTGGTGGCTCTTGAGGACTGAAGTTGAGGAACACTGGACTAGACAACGAGCACTTAACAGAAGTAATGGCTACCGTATGCTTCATTGGACATGGGTTGGGGGGTTGATCATTTGCGCTTTGGTGTTTTAAGGCTCTCAGTGCAATGCAGGATGAATCAGCCACTGGGGTTTATATGTACGGACACCGGAAAAGGGAGACTGTCAGAAGATTTTTTCCTTCCTAACCACCACCACAGGTTAAAAACTGTTGGATAAATACTGGTGCTAACGTTCATAGTGGTAAAATAGTGGAGAACATCAACTTTAATGCCATCTTGCGCTGTGCTCTCAGGTGTCTATTAGGTGTGGCTAAGCAATCAAGCAAGCGTCCTGCCTTCTCATCAGTAACCAACCCCTTCAGTTTCATCCTGACGGCTCCATGGTTCCTCGGCAAGAAACAGAGCACTTGCCTGGCTTGCCTATGCCCAGCGGACACTCACCAGTGTAAGGGTGGTGGACTGTGCTATCGCGCTCCTGCCCCTGAAGACACCAATTGCATTTTGGGATGTATTGTAGGTTGAATGATGTCTTGCATCTTTTGTATATATTGTGTAATGTGCATTGTAATGTATTGTGATATGGTTATGTATAGTGTGTAGTAATGTATAGTATAGGATGTATAGTGTAAGGTATAGCGTTATAGGATAGGTAGTGTAAGATGTAGATGGTAGACTGTAGTATATGTAGTGACGATAGGATAAGTTAGGATAGAGTTAATGTAGAGACTAGCCCACAGGGGGTGGAGTTAGTTTTAGGGAAAGTAATTGTGCTCCTGTTAGTTGGGCAGATAGGGTCTGGAGTGTAAAGTGAGCAGAGTGGTATGAAAGGGTGACCCTAAGTTAGAGGAGACTAAGGACGAGGGATAGTGTGATCCTGAAGAGAAGTGACTGACGAGACAGAGTGGCCTTCCACTGAGGTGTCCTTGTATCATGAGCTTGTAACGCAGAAGGTGCAGGACTGAGTACAATGGACTAGTGGGGGTCCCCAGTACGAGGGTTCTAGGGCGCTAGTAGTAGAAGAAATAGGAATCGGAAGCATTCAGCAAGGAGACTTGTTGATCAGGACTCTATTGTTAAAGCTAGGTCGTTGAGGAGTAGGACGAAACAGTGTGCCTCACTAGCCCTGGAGTAAGCTACGGAGGAAGGATACTGAACGGGGAAAATGCTTTATACTGCTAAAGGAAGCGTCCATAAGACTTTGTCCCGCTATCCCTGGTATCTAACCCTTACCCAGTTACCGTTCAGTAAACAGTTTGTTTTGGAATGGAAATCTCTCTCATTGAACTATGAAACACCTGATCCTGGGCAGCCCACACCACCGGCTACAAGCAGTCTGCACGGGCATAGCACCCTCACTGCACAAGTCTACACACCCCTCCAGGACCCACACTTTCATGTAGTGTGCCGGGACGTACAGTTTAAGGAGACAAGTGACTCGCCCGCGGTGCCCCACGCTGTGCTACATCAGCATGGTGCATGACAACATTAAAGTCTATCAGGTCTGTAATAAAGAGGTACCTTTAGTGAATACACATAATTATCTGTAAGGCTATGTTCACATGTCCAGTAATTATCAGAACGGATCAGGCAGCAATCCATTAACAAAAAAGTTGCGCAGACACGACTTTTTTTGACCAGTTAAAAAATAATGATTTCAACTGGATTTGTTTTTTTAACATTAAATTCTATGGAGAACGGATCCGTTAAACAGTCATCGTTTTTTCTTTCATTTGAAACAGATCCGTTTTTTGCTCACTGAGTCAGTTTCCAATACAGATGTCTGTTTTCAGCTCGGGTGGCAGCTGGATACAAACCAAGAAGGTAGCCAGAACGGGCCGACCGTGGCCACCACACAGAATTCTGCTTCAGCTGAGAACTGCAGCTTGGCTCCTTATGAAGTGTAGAGGAGCTGAGCTGCAGTTTTCGGTAATGGCCACCACACAGTGAATGTAGCAGGACAGAATAGCTGACTAAGGGGCTGTCACATACTCCACCCCCACCCATCCATTATTGATGGTCCTAAGGATCGGCCATCAGTATCATAAACCTGGACAACCTCTTTCTATGCTTTCTTTGTGTTCACAGCTCCCCTGCAGACTTATGTTTCTCCATGGTAAATCCATCATGCTCATTTCCTTTTGCTGCTTTTTGCTCACATGGGTTTTGCTGCATTTCCGCGGTCTTAGAGGGTATGCCGCATCTTTCTGGAAATCTCTCTAGTAACTGTCATCAATGCAGTGAAGCACCCGGTAAATAATGATATTGTGAATCATCGGATGCATCTCTCACATACTCACATTTTTCCCTCGGTCCTGACTGGGCTCATTCTCTTCCAGTTCACCAACATAAAGAGGCTTAAGAAATTTTCTCACAAAAGTAAGATCCGGATGAAAAGCTAAGAAAGCTTCCTAAATAAGAAATAAACCAGATAAATATAATTAATAAGACAGATAAGGACTAAAAACAATGTTAATGCAGGGGCGGACATAGCATTGGGGCAACCTGGGGGGCTGCACAGGGGACTAAGAGGTAAGGGGGGTCCACCTCTAAATAAAAGGTGGGATTGTGCATTAAGAGGAGCTATTGGACTGTAACGGGCCCATATACTGTTCCTGCACAGGGGCCCTCATCTCTCTGTGTCCGCCAGTGCAACAATGGGATCCATTCGCAAGTTTCTAGGCGCCTAAACCTCCAATAGGGTGTTGTACTGGACGGTATTAGTGATGTAAAATGGCCACTGAATAATCTGCTGCATATTATAGGACATGGACTTACAACACTGAGCACTCTGCATGTAAATGGCCATTCATGAAGAATGTGAGCCCCAATGGGGACAGTGAGGGTGATGTCTGTAGAGCGCTGTGGAATATGACGGCGCTATATAAGGAGGAGACGGCTGTATAAATCGGACCTCAATGCACGGACTGGATGGAGACTCTACCAGCTTCATATACTTCCATGTAGCGGTCAGGCTTAGGTGGGGAGAGCCGCCGGACAGTCCGCGCATCGAGGTCCGATCGCTGTCCAATGTGTAAGGCAGTCTGACTGCGGCCTTAGTGAGTAACAAAATAAGTCTAGGTGTTCCCGCTATCCGGAGGATCATGCGCTGCCCTTCCTCAGGCTGAGATACATCATTAGTCGCCAGCGCCTGTGAGATGTCGGTCAGACCTGGAACAGCACGTATAGAGAGCGGACTCTCCAGGAGCGCGGGACCGCCTGGATGACAACTGAACAGTGACGTACATACAGTGCGCTATGTCATAAATGACATTTTACAACATACAGGGACATGTTTGTCATAGCATCTAGTATTTAATATTATTGTTAGTATCTAACATGGTAAAAAACAACAACTCATAATCGTATCAATGCAATCAGTAACAGAATATATGACGACCATGCTTCCTATTATAAGCTGTCATTCCTGAGACCGATAAAGAGGCGCATGTTTAAAGCTCTGTTCACCCAAGCTCACTTATAAAATAATTAACAACCCAATTACTGATATTCTGACCGTCGTTTGAGTTTTCCTATTTTTTTTATTATTATTTTTTATTATCAAAAATAGCACCGCAGGCTGGAAAGTGTGGCCAAATCCCAAACAGAATCCTGAACTCGCGTGTCCTCTAGATCCCCCCATAAATCGTATCCCTATATCTCTGTTCGGAGCACACTGCTCAGCACTTCATATGATAAATCACATTGACGCAAGCTACACCGGGAGGAATCTACATGGGGGGCACGTACTAGACATCACATCTGATTGTGTTTGTGTCCTTTGCCCTCTGTCGTTGCTCAGGATAGAGCTAATTCCGTGATGCATCGTTTTCTGTTTATTGTTATACGTTTGTGTTCTATTCAGTATATCATTCAATACAATGAAGCTTTATTGATTTTCTAACCTTCTCTTCAGTCTTCCCTACGGTTTCCCTTCCAGAAACTGATCTTTAGCTGCGATGAACTAGAGTAACCTCGCCCGTGCAGGTCTCTGCAGCCGCCGTCCTCCATGAGCCGCAGTCAGGGGCTCTCCCCACAGGCCAGCTGTCTATACCACAGGGTTTACAAGATCCCTTGTGGCACTGGTCTTACTCCTAGAATATGCATATTCTCTGATCCAAACACATCCGACCAGTAAATAGGAGCGTATGCCACATTATTGGATCCAATACTCTGAGGGAAATTTAGATTTTTTCATGATCTTACAAATCTTAAAGAGAATCTGTCGGTAGGATCCACTCGCCTAATCCATCCATACGGGCATGTAGGTCAGAGAAATTTAAATAAAATGACACCTTGATACCTGTGATCCGAGGTCTTATTCCAGAGAAATCCACATTTTTCTCAATATGCAAGTGAGCTGTTAAGATCTCCGGGCCGGAAATAGATCCCCATGAGAATCTGAGATTATTTTAAATGAAAGGGAGAGTTACCAGTGTGAGACATGTAGATCAGGAGAGCAGACTGTCGGTCATTACATGTCTCACACTGGTAATGCCCCTTTCATTTACAATAAGCTCTGGAGGCAGATTCTCAGGGAGATCTATGTCCGGCCCATAGATCTTAAAGGAAATTCATTTACAGTGCGCACTCGATACTGGGCAGTGACGTGTGGTGAAATACCGCCCACAGCTCAGTTAATCAAGGGGAGCAGCCGCAGTCTGCGTGAGATTGGGTCAAGCCTCGGAGATGCAACCTCAACCTCCAAAGTCCGAAAGTTGGCGTGGCATGACCGGATATCAGCAGCGACTGCAGCCAGTGGTCACATGATCGGCACCGAGCGAGCAGAGATGGCGCCACTCACAGGCAAATATGAAAAAAGAATGTGTTTAAAGAATTACTTATTTCGATGGTTTACATCGATGTGCACAATAAAGATTGTAGTGGACCACCTCTTTATCGGCTCATTTACATATTGAGAAAATGTGAATTTCTCCAGGATAAGACATCAGATCGTATATATCAAGGTATCTTGTTCTTCAGCTTCCTATGACCTACAGTACATGCCCATATACACGGCTTAGGAGGCATGATGATCCTACTGACTGATACCCTTTAATAAAAGAGAATGTAGCGCTAGAGCCAACTGCCATATTTATGAAACGTCTGCGCCATAATTTCCAAATGTTTTGGAAAATGTATATTTTAGATAGATAGACTGAAATGGTTTAGATAGATATATTTTTAGCTCAAGATACATCTGTGTATGCCATCGAAGAATATAGCACGGGAGAGATTCTGGTACATCAGTACTTTGTTGCATCCGATGATATACATATAAACACTGCTCAAAAAATAAAGGGAAAACATAAACAACACAATGTAACTCCAAATAAGTCACACTGACTGCCATTAGGTACCAGGTTGCGATCCCCAGACCCATTGTGAGACCATATGCTGGTGCAGTGGGCCATGGGCTTCATCTGATGCATGACAATACTAGGCGTCATGTGCCTGGAGTGTGTCAGCAGTTCCTGCATGATGAAGGCATTGATGGACTGGCCTGCCCGTTCCCCAGACCTGAATCCGATTGAGCTCATCTGGGACATCATGTCGATTCCATTCACCAACGTCACGTTGCACCACAGACTGTCCAGGAGTTGGCGGATGCTTTAATCCATGTCTGGAAGGAGATCCCTCAGGAGCACATCCACCTTCTCATCAAGACCATGCCCAGGCATTGTAGGGAGATCATACAGGCACGTCGAGGCCACGCACACTACTGAGCATCATTTCCCTGTCTTGAGGCGTTTCCACTGAAGTTGGATCAGCCTGCAATTTGATTTTGCACTTTGATTTCGTGTATCATTCCAAATCCAGACCTCCGTGGGATATCTATTGTGATTTACGTTGATTATTTTTATGTTTTACTGTTCTCAACGCATTCCACTATGTAACGAATAAAGATTTGCAACTGGAATATTTCATTCAGTGATATCTAGGATGTGGGATTTTAGTGTTCCCTTCATTGTTTTGAGGTGTATATATATATATATATATATATATATATATATATATAGTATTTGGGTTCAAAGTTCACTACCCCAAACACCTTAGGAATTAGACCTGTGTCTATGGAAGGAAATTACATATGTATAAATTCGTCACCGATGCTGCTGAGCTCATAAATGTTTTACAGTGCCCCGGCACAATAACCGGCAGTCAGTGCTAATTATACAGCTCTGTGCTGACTTGTGCACAGCAAACCAACAGATGTAATTTGCATACTAAAAATAAAATAGATTCAATGTAACATTTCATGGACCAATCCATCCTATATAAGCAGTACTACATGCCACCTCTGATGGGCAAACAATCCATGAATGATACGAAGGCCAACATGTGATTCTGAGCAAGTTACAAGAATTTTCTATTTGTTTTACAATATTTTGTGTTTTATGAGCAGTGGATGATTCACAAATGATTCATAGGATTCAGTGTATGCAGGGAGTAATTACGGTATAATGGGTGCAGGGATTGCACTCACACCCAAGTCCTGGAGCCTAGGGAGGTCCAGAGCTCCATTTGGGAAAATCAGCACTAATAAAAACCCATGATAGTTGGGGTCCCCATTGGGGCACATTAGCTTCAAATTATGACACTGATCTTATGTGTTTTTTAAAGGGGTTTTCTGGGGCTATTTGATTTTTTTACTATGTGCCTAAGAATTAACAGGAAAATAGTTGCTAACTACCTGCCCATTCTATCCGGCACAGGGTCAGAGCAGTCATGGACCGCTCCTGCCAGCGATTCTGCTGCATCACATCAGCAGAGCATGTCTTCCTCTTTTGGACTTCTGTGCCGATATCATGCTGATTGATCGCCGGCTTCCCGCAGTTAGGCAGCAGAGATTCGGCTGTCAATCAGCATGACATCAGCAGTCACATCCCATCAATAGAGCAGAGCAAAAGAGAAGCAGCCGATCTGTCGATGTGACATCAGCGTAAGCTGCAGAATCGCCAGCAGGAGTGGTCTGTGACCACTGTATACAAGCAGAAATCTGAGCTTGGAAGAACACATAAGTAGTTAGCAAGTACCTGCTTGTTAGTTCTTAAACCCACAGTAAAAAAAAAATCAGATAATCCCGGACAACCCCTTTAAAAAGCAATATTACAGTTAATATAACTTGCCGAAATGCTTTCCATTGCTTTTCAAGAATCTAAAACATCAAATTTGTTTGCTGACAAGCAAAGGGTTAAAGCGTTATTCCCATCTTGGGCATCTATGGTATACCACAAGAAATACTAAAATGCAGGTCCCAGAGTTAGGAGCCGCACCTATCAGACATGTTTGGCATATCCTGTGGCTATAGCTTAGTATTGGCTGTCATCTAGCTTTCTACATCCACCATTTATGACATCCCCGCACAGGTATGTCTCATAGCTGGAGGTAACACCTCTGTGTGTCCCTATCTATGGGGAGGTAACACCTCTGTGTGTCCCTATATATGGGGAGGTAACACCTCTGTGTGTCCCTATCTATGGGGAGGTAACACCTCTGTGTGTCCCTATCTATGGGGAGGTAACACCTCTGTGTGTCCCTATCTATGGGGAGGTAACACCTCTGTGTGTCCCTATCTATGGGGAGGTAACACCTCTGTGTGTCCCTATCTATGGGGAGGTAACACCTCTGTGTGTCCCTATCTATGGGGAGGTAACACCTCTGTGTGTCCCTATCTATGGGGAGGTAACACCTCTGTGTGTCCCTATCTATGGGGAGGTAACACCTCTGTGTGTCCCTATCTATGGGGAGGTAACACCTCTGTGTGTCCCTATCTATGGGGAGGTAACACCTCTGTGTGTCCCTATCTATGGGGAGGTAACACCTCTGTGTGTCCCTATCTATGGGGAGGTAACACCTCTGTGTGTCCCTATCTATGGGGAGGTATCACCTCTGTGTGTCCCTATCTATGGGGAGGTAACACCTCTGTGTGTCCCTATCTATGGGGAGGTAACACCTCTGTGTGTCCCTGTCTATTGGGAGGTAACACCTCTGTGTGTCCCTATCTATGCGGAGGTAACACCTCTGTGTGTCCCTATCTATGGGGAGGTAACACCTCTGTGTGTCCCTATCTATGGGGAGGTAACACCTCTGTGTGTCCCTATCTATGGGGAGGTAACACCTCTGTGTGTCCCTATCTATGGGGAGGTAACACCTCTGTGTGTCCCTATCTATGGGGAGGTAACACCTCTGTGTGTCCCTATCTATGGGGAGGTAACACCTCTGTATGTCCCTATCTATGGGGAGGTAACACCTCTGTGTGTCCCTGTCTATTGGGAGGTAACACCTCTGTGTGTCCCTATCTATGGGGAGGTAACACCTCTGTGTGTCCCTATCTATGGGGAGGTAACACCTCTGTGTGTCCCTATCTATGGGGAGGTAACACCTCTGTGTGTCCCTATCTATGGGGAGGTAACACCTCTGTGTGTCCCTATCTATGGGGAGGTAACACCTCTGTATGTCCCTATCTATGGGGAGGTAACACCTCTGTGTGTCCATATCTATGGGGAGGTAACACCTCTGTGTGTCCCTATCTATGGGGAGGTAACACCTCTGTGTGTCCCTATCTATGGGGAGGTAACACCTCTGTGTGTCCCTATCTATGGGGAGGTAACACCTCTGTGTGTCCCTATCTATGGGGAGGTAACACCTCTGTGTGTCCCTATCTATGGGGAGGTAACACCTCTGTGTGTCCCTATCTATGGGGAGGTAACACCTCTGTATGTCCCTATCTATGGGGAGGTAACACCTCTGTGTGTCCCTGTCTATTGGGAGGTAACACCTCTGTGTGTCCCTATCTATGGGGAGGTAACACCTCTGTGTGTCCCTATCTATGGGGAGGTAACACCTCTGTGTGTCCCTATCTATGGGGAGGTAACACCTCTGTGTGTCCCTATCTATGGGGAGGTAACACCTCTGTGTGTCCCTATCTATGGGGAGGTAACACCTCTGTATGTCCCTATCTATGGGGAGGTAACACCTCTGTGTGTCCATATCTATGGGGAGGTAACACCTCTGTGTGTCCCTATCTATGGGGAGGTAACACCTCTGTGTGTCCCTATCTATGGGGAGGTAACACCTCTGTGTGTCCCTATCTATGGGGAGGTAACACCTCTGTGTGTCCCTATCTATGGGGAGGTAACACCTCTGTGTGTCCCTATCTATGGGGAGGTAACACCTCTGTGTGTCCCTATCTATGGGGAGGTAACACCTCTGTATGTCCCTATCTATGGGGAGGTAACACCTCTGTGTGTCCATATCTATGGGGAGGTAACACCTCTGTGTGTCCCTATCTATGGGGAGGTAACACCTCTGTGTGTCCCTATCTATGGGGAGGTAACACCTCTGTGTGTCCCTATATATGGGGAGGTAACACCTCTGTGTGTCCCTATCTATGGGGAGGTAACACCTCTGTGTGTCCCTATATATGGGGAGGTAACACCTCTGTGTGTCCCTATCTATGGGGAGGTAACACCTCTGTATGTCCCTATCTATGGGGAGGTAACACCTCTGTATGTCCCTATCTATGGGGAGGTAACACCTCTGTATGTCCCTATATATGGGGAGGTAACACCTCTGTGTGTCCCTATCTATGGGGAGGTAACACCTCTGTGTGTCCCTATCTATGGGGAGGTAACACCTCTGTATGTCCCTGTCTATTGGGAGGTAACACCTCTGTGTGTCCCTATCTATGGGGAGGTAACACCTCTGTATGTCCCTATCTATGGGGAGGTAACACCTCTGTGTGTCCCTATCTATGGGGAGGTAACACCTCTGTGTGTCCCTATCTATGGGGAGGTAACACCTCTGTGTGTCCCTATCTATGGGGAGGTAACACCTCTGTGTGTCCCTATCTATGGGGAGGTAACACCTCTGTGTGTCCCTATCTATGGGGAGGTAACACCTCTGTGTGTCCCTATCTATGGGGAGGTAACACCTCTGTGTGTCCCTATCTATGGGGAGGTAACACCTCTGTGTGTCCCTATCTATGGGGAGGTAACACCTCTGTGTGTCCCTATCTATGGGGAGGTAACACCTCTGTGTGTCCCTATCTATGGGGAGGTAACACCTCTGTATGTCCCTATATATGGGGAGGTAACACCTCTGTGTGTCCCTATATATGGGGAGGTAACACCTCTGTGTGTCCCTATCTATGGGGAGGTAACACCTCTGTGTGTCCCTATCTATGGGGAGGTAACACCTCTGTGTGTCCCTATCTATGGGGAGGTAACACCTCTGTGTGTCCCTATCTATGGGGAGGTAACACCTCTGTGTGTCCCTATCTATGGGGAGGTAACACCTCTGTGTGTCCCTATCTATGGGGAGGTAACACCTCTGTGTGTCCCTATCTATGGGGAGGTAACACCTCTGTGTGTCCCTATCTATGGGGAGGTAACACCTCTGTGTGTCCCTATCTATGGGGAGGTAACACCTCTGTGTGTCCCTATCTATGGGGAGGTAACACCTCTGTGTGTCCCTATCTATGGGGAGGTAACACCTCTGTGTGTCCCTATCTATGGGGAGGTAACACCTCTGTATGTCCCTATCTATGGGGAGGTAACACCTCTGTGTGTCCCTATCTATGGGGAGGTAACACCTCTGTGTGTCCCTATCTATGGGGAGGTAACACCTCTGTGTGTCCCTATCTAGTCAGTGGCTACTGGTAGGCTGCAGCGGTCACGTGACATAAACAATGTCATTAGATCGCTGGGGACAAAGTGCCAACATTGCAGGAGCGGCGTCGGTCGGGTGGGCATATAAGCTGGCCCACATTGGAACATGTGAATCCCCCTGTGAGCCCCTGCACAGGAAGCGGCCCCCCACCCACATATATGAGCAGCAGTCGCCACTTGTTAGATTGATTTAATATGTGCAAAGTCAGCATCTCACCATTCATTTAAGGAGAACAAGTCGCCAGGTCAGAAGTGGACAGATTTTGCTTTTCTTTTATTCCTGCTGCTCCCCTGAGTATTTTTTTTTAAATTAAATCTGTTGTATTGTCTCATAGATATGAGCCTTTTTATTTGGGGGTAGTCCATGTTTTTTTTTTGCCAAAGGGGTGCTGCTCATGGTGTAATAATACAGAGCAGCCTAAAAGTACGCCCCAGAAAAGGCTCGGATCTATGGGAAGGAATTGCGGAATAGCCTAACAGTAAATTCTAAACCCTTCAACAAACAACAAACGATATTACACTTTATTATTATTATTATTATTATTATATAGAAGCAGAAGTAACTTTGTGAATGAGGTTACTGTAATATTAGCATGTAGCTAACAGTGGCCCCGGAGACATTACTGGAGGGCCCTGGTCACATCAGTCTGACACTTTGTCATTTAAGAAGGGGTTGTCCAGTAAAGCTTAACCTTTTTAAAGTGTAATTTTTTTAATTATTTATTTTA